>NC_069500.1:194248715-194393715 GCF_027579735.1 Bombina bombina
CCTGATATGCTATGACAAAACCATGCAGTACGCCTGCACTGCTAGTGCATTACAAATGACATCAGCGTTCTGAATCCATATTAATTTAAGTTTTTAACTCATTACTTTGATTAATTCTATTTATAAGCTCACCGAGGATCTAGCTTGGTAAATATTTTAGGACCTTGAAGTTGATAAAAACAAAAACTTGATAAACAGTAAAGATCCTTTAGCCTGTCTATCTTTTTCTATCCAATTCAACTATACCACTAAAAATAATCTGACATGAGCTTGTGTAAGGTACAACTATGTATAATGTTTTGAATTATATCAGTCTCAGAGCAGCAATTCACTGCTGGAAGCTAACTAAACACATCTAGTGAGCCAATGACAAAAGACAAATATGTGTAGTTACCAACCAACAGCTAGCTCCCAGTAGTGCATTGCTGCTGATGAGGATTGGTACGTATCTTTTTTTAACAAAGTTACCCAAGAGAATATAGCAGAAGTTATTTTAAATAAAAAAGTGATAATAATAAATGCGATACAAAATAAAAACCAACAAAAGGATATAAACGTGAGTCAGTGTTTGAATCTTCGATATAGTTTCAAATCATATGTGAAAGTCCAACTTTTGACTCTTTGTGTATTCCATTGAACCTTAAAGAGAAAGCTTCTATAGTGTAATACTTTCAGACCCAGTTGGTAAAAATAAGTGAAAGATCCGTACTCACACTTTAGAGAGCTACTATAAGCTCATGTATATATCAATCCTGATTCACAACACTGTCAGGATCAGCAAACCAAGCTGAAGATCCGCTCAGATTGAATCACTCAGCTCAGATTGAATCACAATCTTGGTATAAGCCACCGAATCAGCAATGCAGCAACATAGGAACACTTGGTAAAGTAGCAAACATTTAATAAAAAGGATACATAAAAAAAAAATATATATACCTGCCAGTCGGCTACATTACGAGTTTTGCTTTATGAGTGAAAAGCAGCGTTATGGGTTATAACGCTGCTTTTTCACTATGGCTGCTATTACGAGTCTTATCAAAAAAGCTGTACCGCACACTTTTTTGGCCATACCGCAAATTAACTTACGCAATTTGCGTAAAGTCTTTTTTCAATGGGACTTCCATAGCGCCGGTATTACAAGTTTTTTCTGGGAGGCGAAAAAGTGAGCGGTACAGCCCATTCCGCAAGATTGGTAACGCAATCTAAAGTCAGTAGTTATGAGTTTTGCGTTACAAAGCTGTAACATAAAACTCATAACTAAAGTGCTAAAAAGTACACTAACACCCATAAACTACCTATTAACCCTTAAACCGAGGCCCTCCCGCATCGCAAACACTACAATAAAATATTAACCCCTAATCTGCCGCTCCGGACATTGCTGTCCCTATAATAAACATATTAACCCCTAAACCACCATACTTCCGTCTCGCAAACACTAGTTAAATATTATTAACCCCTAATCTGCTGTCCCTAACATCGCCGCCACCTACCTACATTTATTAACCCCTAATCTGCCACCCTCAACTTCGCCGCCACAATACTAAATTTATTAACCCCTAAACCTAACTCTAACCCTAACCCTAACACCCCCTAACTTAAATATAATTAAAATAAATATAAATAAAACCTACTATCATTACCTAAATAATTCCTATTTAAAACTAAATACTTACCTATAAAATAAACCCTAAGCTTGCTACAATATAACTAATAGTTACATTGTAGCTAGCTTAGGGTTTATTTTTATCTCACAGGCAAGTTTGTATTTATTTGAACTAGGTAGAATAGTTACTAAATAGTTATTAACTATTTTCTAACTACCTATGTCATGAATACCTCAGGATTTAGCTGCTAAGGGGTTAATTCTGTTTAGTTTGTGAATTAAAAACTGTTATTTGCTTTTCAAGAAGAATTGTGCCCTGTGCTTGTTTGTGTTTCTTTGAAGTGCCAGAAGCCTCATAAATGCTTTGTAGTATACACCGGATAGAGCGTTATGGCTCAGACTATCAGCAGAGGGCATGATAGAAAACAGTGCCTCAGTCACAGAAACTGATAAGGTCATAAAAGGTAAGGGGTTTCCTAGCCCCTGCATAAAGGGCTGAGAAGCAACCTGATCTCCTGAAAGTTGTATAAAGTTTGATGTTTCAACATGTAAAATTGTCATTCTTACAATGGTAGCTGTTCTACAGAGTAAGGACCATTTGCTTCATGCCAGTCCCCAGGCACAGATCTTGAGACTAGTAAAGTATTCAATCTGCTTTTCTCCTTTTTTATTTTAACCTGTTTGCTGTGTGTAATTGTATTTGTAACAACTTTTTATTAATAATGCATTGTGCATAATATTTTTGGCATAATAAATAATTCCTTTATTAAGTGTTGGCCTTTGTCTAATAATTGAGCCACGTTACTGAAAGAGACTGGAATATTAGAACTGTATAATTTAGGTGATTTTCTGCTAAATTGTATTCAGAGAGTTAATGTGTAAGTCTGGGTTTTTCCTTAGGATATTCCCTTTAATAAATCATAAGTGGTGGCAGTTTTTGAGCTAGATATTATAGTTAGTTTGGTGTGGGTGGCATAAAAGGGGAGTTTTGGGCATTTCTTTTAAGCCTAGTACAGACTAGAGAGTGTTGTTAACCCTTACACCCACTGAACTAAATCACAAGCTGGTCTGGTATGACTAGATTGTGATATATTAGTGACAGTAGAAGGGGTCTGATAACCCTTTCTGTGCCAAACAAGTGACTGGCGCAGGGTTGGATAACCCTGGTCGTCACAACCTAGCTAAAATAAATACAAATTTACCTGTAAAATAAAACCTAACCTGTCTTACACTAACAACTAACCTTACACTACAATTAAATAAATTACCTAAATTAAATACAATTACCGAAATTACAAAAAACAAACACTAAATTACACAAAATAAAAAAAGAAATCATCAGATCTTTAAACTAATTACACCTAATCTAATAGCCCTATTAAAATAAAGAAGCTCCCCCAAAATAAAAAAACCCTAGCCTAAACTAAACTACCAATGGCCCTTAAAAGGGCCTTTTGCGGGACATTGTCCCAAAGAAATCAGCTATTTTACCTGTAAAAAAAATACAAACAACCCCCAACAGTAAATCCTGCCACCCACACAACCAATCCCCCAAATAAAAACCTAAGTAAAAAAAACCTAAGCTCCCCATTGCCCTGAAAAGGGCATTTGGATGGGCATTGCCCTTAAAAGGGCATTTAGCACTTTTTCAACCCAAAAGCCCTAATCTAAAACTAAAACCCACCCAATAAACACTTAAAAAAACTAACAATAACCCCTGAAGATCCACTTACAGTTTTTAAGACCAGACATCCACCCTCGACGAAGCCGGGAGAAGTCTTCATCCAAGCGGCAAGAAGTCCTCAACAAAGCCGGGAGATCTCTTCATCCAAGCGGGCAGAAGTGGTCCTCCAAACGGGCAGAAGTCTTCATCCAGATGGCATCTTCTATCTTCATCCTTCCGACGCGGAGCGGCTCCATCTTCAAAACACCCGGCACGGAGCATCCTCTTCAATCGACGTCTTCTTCCAGAATGAATGTTCCTTTAAATGATGTCATCCAAGATGAGGTCCCTTGAATTCCGATTGGCTGATAGAATTCTATCAGCTAATCGGAATTAAAGGTGAAAAAATCCTATTGGCTGATGCAATTAGCCAAAAGGATTGAGTTTCAATCCTATTGGCTGATCCAATCAGCCAATAGGATTGAGCTTGCATTCTACCACTTCTGCCGGCTTGGATGAAGACTTCTCCTGGCTTCGTTGATGACTTCTTGCCGCTTGGATGAAGACTTCTCCCGGCTTCGTTGAGGATGGTCGTCCAGTCTTCAAAACTGTAAGTGGATCTTCGGGGGTTAGTCTTAGGTTTTTTTAAGGGTTTATTGGGTGGGTTTTATATTTAGATTAGGGCTTTTGGGCTGAAAAAGAGCTAAATGCCCTTTTAAGGGCAATGCCCATCCAATTGCCTTTTTCAGGTCAATGGGGAGGTTAGGTTAGGTTTTTTTAGTTAGGTTTTTATTTTGGGGTTTGGTTATGTGGGTGGTGGGTTTTACTGTTGGGGGGTTGTTTGAATTTTTTTTTTACAGGTAAAAGAGCTGATTTCTTTGGGGCAATGCCCCACAAAAGCCCTTTTAAGGGATATCGGCAGTTTAGTTTAGGCTAGGTTTTTTTTATTTTGGGGGGGCTTTTTTATTTTGATAGGGCTATTAGATTAGGTGTAATTAGTTTAAAGATCTGATAATTTCTTTTTTTATTTTGTTTAATTTAGTGTGTTTTTTTTTTGTAATTTCGGTAATTGTATTTAATTTAGGTAATTTATTTAATTGTAGTGTAAGGTTTGGTGTTAGTGTAAGACAGGTTAGGTTTTATTTTACAGGTAAATTTGTAATTTATTTTAGCTAGGTAGTTAGTAAATAGTTAATAACTATTTAGTAACTATTCTACCTAGTTAAAATAAATACAAACTTGCCTGTGAAATAAAAATAAAACCTAAGCTAGATACAATGAAAATATTAGTTATATTGTAGCTATCTTAGGGTTTATTTTATAGGTAAGTATTTAGTTTTAAATAGGAATTATTTAGGTAATAATAGTAGGTTTTATTTGTATTTATTTCAATTATATTTAAGTTAGGGGGTGTTAGGGTTATGGTTAGACTTAGGTTTAGGGGCTATTAAGTTTAGTATAGTGGCGGCGACGTTGGGGGCAGCAGATTAGGGGTTAATAAGTGTATGTAGGTTTTGGTGACATTGGGGCGGGAGATTAGGGGTTAATAAGTATAATGTAGGTGTTGGCAATGTTGGAGGCAGCAGATTAGGGGTTAATAAGTATAATGTAGGTGTCGGCGATGTCAGGGGTGGCAGATTAGGGGTTAATAAATTTAATGTAGGTGTCGGTGATGTTGGGGGCGGCAGATTAGGGGTTAATAAGTGTAAGATTAGGGGTGTTTAGACTCAGGGTTCATGTTAGGGTGTTAGGTGTAAACATAAATTTCGTTTCCCCATAGGATTCCAAATGGGGCTGCATTATGGAGCGTTTACGCTGCTTTTTTTCAGCCGGCTCTCCCCATTGATGTCTATGGGGAAATCATGCACAAGCACGTAAAACCAGCTCACCACGGCTTTCAGCAGCGCTGGTATTATAGTGCGGTATGGAGCACAATTTTGCTCTATGCTCACTTCTTTCCTAATAACGCCGGGTTTATGAAAACCTGTAATACCAGCGCTGTAGGGAAGTGAGTGGTGACAATAACCTACAAGTTAGCACCACAAAACTCATAATATAGCCGAGTATAAAGTCACTCAGGGATAAAGAGGCCTACTTATCATGCCGTCAACTGTGCTGCATTCACCGGCACCAATACGCTCGCCTGATATCGCCTAACATCGCTGCCGCAGACCTGAAAACGTTCTTTATATTTAACAAAAAAGCTGCCAAAAAGCCGCGCACTAAGTACGTGGTGATGAGCAGCGGACTGTTGTTAACTAACAGTCATCGATCTCGCTGATATTCGGCTTTTTCACAGCTTTATTTGTTTACTGTCACTAAACACTGCCACTATACTAAACAGTTTAACCCCTATCCCGCCGGTCCTGGACCCCGACGCAACTAAATAAACTTATTAAACCCTAAACCACCGCTCCCGGAGCCCACCGCCACTCTAATAAAGTTATTAACCCCTATTCCTCCGCTCCCAGAGCCCACCGCCACCTACATTATGTTATTACCCCCTAATCTGCCGCCACCTACATTATACTTATTAACCCTTAATCTGCCACCCCCTATACCGCCGCCACCTACATTTTGTTATTAACCCCTAATCTGCTGCCCCCTACACCACCGTCACCTACATTATGTTATTAACCCCTATTCCGCCTCTCCCAGAGCCCACCGCAACTAAATAAAGTTATTAACCCCTAAACCGCCAGCCCCCCACATCGCCATAAACTAAATTAACCTATTAACCCCTAAACCTAAAAACCCGCTAACTTTATATTAAATATTAACTCATCCCTATCTTATAATAAATTTAAACTTACCTTTAAAATTAAATTAAACTATATTAAACTAATAATTAACCTACCCTAACTTTTATAATAAAATTACATTAAACTATATTAAATTAATAATTAACCTACCCTAACTTTTATAATAAAATTACATTAAACTATATTAAATTATTAATTAATCTACCCTAACTTTTATAATAAAATTACATCAAACTACAAATTAAATTAACTATATTATATATTTAGAAACCTAACCCTACTCAAATAATTTAAATCTACACAAAAAAAATTACTAAGTTACAAAAAGCTAACAACTAAGTTACAAAAAATAACAAACACTAAGTTACACAAAAAAATAAACACTAAGTTACAAAAAAGAAAAAAGAAATTATCAAAGATTTAAACTAATTACACCTTATCTAAGGGCCCTATGAAAATAAAAAAGCTCCCCCAAAATAAAAAAACCCTAACCTATAATAAACTACAAATATCCCTTAAAAGGGCCTTTTGCGGGGCATTGCCCTTAAAGAAATCAGCTCTTTTACCTGTACACAAAAAATACAAATACCCCCCCAACAGTAAAACCCACCACCCACACAATCAACCCCCCAAATAAAAAACTAACTTAAAAACCTAAGCTCCCCATTGCCCTGAAAAGGGCATTTGGATGGGCATTGCCCTTACAAGGGCATTTAGCTCTATTGCACCCAAACCCCTAATCTAAAATTAAAACCCACCCTATAAACCCTTAAAAATTCCTCCAAGCCCGCAGAAGTCTTCACCCAGATGGTATCTTCTATCTTCATCCGGCGTGGAGCGGCTCCATCTTCCAGACATCCGACGCGGAGCATCCTCTTCCATCGACGTCTTCTTGAACAATGAAGGTTCCTTTAAATGACATCATCCAAGATGGCGTCCCTTAGATTCCGATTGGCTGATAGAATTCTATCAGCCAATCGGAAATTAAGTTTAAAAAAATCCTTAGTTTTTAAAAAACTTAGTAATTTTTTAGTGTAGATTTAAATTATTTGAGTAGGGGTAGGTTTCTAAATATATACTATAGTTAATTTAATTTGTAGTTTAATGTAATTTTATTACAAAAGTTAGAGTAGATTAATTATTAATGTAATATAGTTTAATGTAATTTTAAAGGTAAGTTTAAACTGATTATAAGATAGGTATGAGTTAATATTTAATATAAAGTTAGCGGGTTGTTAGGTTTAGGGGTTATTTAGTTGCGGTGGGCTCAGGGAGTGGCGGGATAGGGGTTAATAACTTTATGTAGGTGGCGGCGGTGTTTGGAGCGGTGTCTGGAGCGGCAGATTAGGGTTTAATAAGTATAATGTAGGTGGCGGGGCGGCAGAATAGGGGTTAATAAGTATAATATAGGTGGCGGCGGTGTTGGGGTGTCAGAATAGGGGTTAATAAGTATAATGTAGGTGGCGGTGGTGTAGGGGGCAGCAGATTAGGGGTGTTTAGACTCGGGGTTTATATTAGGGTGTTAGGTGTAAACATAACTTTTATTCTACCATAGAAATCAATGGGATATCGGGCAGCAGTGAACATGAGCTTTCACTGCTTTCAGACTCCCATTGATTCCTATGGCATCCGCCGCCTTCAGGGCGACGAATTGAAAAGCAGGTACGCTGGGTCGGAATAGTGGCGAGCGTACCTGTTAGATTTTTGTTAACTTACAAAAGTAGTCAGATAGTGCCGAATTTGCATTCGGAACATCTGCAGTAACGTAAGCATCTATCTGTGTCGGACTGAGACCGGCGGATCGTATGTTACGTCACAAAATTCTACTTTTGCCGGTCTGTAGGCTTTGATAAATAAGGGGAATCAGGCTCTCCACAATTACGCTGCGGAATTCCAGCATATTTGTGGTTGATGGCTTGATAAATAGGCCCCATAGTATGTACATACTCTTAAATACAAAGTATCAAATATCTGGAAGCAGGATGACTTCGGATTGAGACTCTCAGTAAGCCGTGTATCGAAAGAGTCAAGATGATACAATGTAACTCCCTTTCACTGTGACATCACTGACAAACAAAACCCGACGTACGTTTTGCGGCGCCCACTTTGCTTTTTCAAGAGTAAGATTCAAGAGTTCCTGTGTTGTCCTTTTTAAACCTTTCGATTCTAAAAATTCATGCAATTATATTCACAGCATATTATAATATTTAATCTAAAATTTTAATCTAAAATTTCTAAATTTTATTGACCTCTAAATTTCCAATATTTGTACTCAAATTTAGGGGAGATAATCATATATCTATATATAAAAGGTCAATACAATATAGACATTTTAGATTAAATATTATATGTCGTGAATATAATTGCATGGATTTTCCTTGTTATCAAATTTAAAAACTGTTTTTAAATTTCTCTGATGGAATTCCACCTTAAAATGTTGGATTTTATGTATCGTTTTTATTAAATATTTGCTACTTTAACAATTGTCCCTGTGTTGCTGCATAACTGACTCATACAGAGATTGCGATTCAATCTGAGTTGAGTGTCAGCTCTAAAAAGTGTGATAGTATATATCTTTACCACGATTCCCTATATTGTGTGTTTATGGTATCACACTATTATTCCTCTCTTCTGAGTTCTTATATATAGATATAGATCGGATCTCCAGCTGCTTGGTTCGCTGATCCTGACAGCGTTGTGAATTAGGACTGATATATACATGAGCTTATAGTAGATCTCTAAAGTGTGAGTACGGATCTTTCACTTATTTTTTCCAAATGGGTCTGAAAGTATTACACTATAGAAGCTTTCTCTTTAAGGTTCATTGGAATACACAAAGAGTCAAAAGTTGGACTTTCACATATGATTTGAAACTATATCGAAGATTCAAACACTGACTCGCATTTATATCCTTTTGTTGGTTTTTATTTTGTATCGCATTTATTATTAAAAATGACATTCTACCACTGTTTGACACACAGCTGGTATTAATTCTGTATATGTGGGCGTCTAATTGGAAATAAAGTATAGTTTAAAATCAGCTTTAGCTTCTGAATAGTATTACTGCATATTTATTTCCCCCCCCCCCAAAATGTGCCAATTATATATTATAAAAGACAAGTGTTTGTCTGAAGCCGTCATGCGCAGTACAGACAAACACTTGGCCTTAGATTCTATTCTCGCGCACCTCGGCATAGCTGACAGCTGACAGATTGGGAGCGCGAGGTACACAGCATACAAGCAGCTGTGAGATAGGGAGCGCGAGCTACTCAACAGCTGTGAGGTCTGCTGCGTGAGAAGCTGCAACGCGCTCCCCAGACCTCACAGCTGTTTGTGGCCGACGGGAGCGTCGCGAGGGGCGTGGCCGGGCGTCGCGAGGGGCGTGGCCGGGCGGGTGTTGCCGCGATGGGGCGAAGACAGAGCCAGAGAGGGAGCAGGAGGGGGGGGGGGGGCAGAGAGCCAAAGAGAAGGGGGGGCAGAGAGCCAAAGAGAAGGGGGGGGCAGAGAGCCAAAGAGAAGGGGGGGGCAGAGAGCCAAAGAGAAGGCGGGGGGCAGAGAGCCAAAGAGAAGGGGGGGGCAGAGAGCCAAAGAGAAGGGGGGGGCAGAGAGCCAAAGAGAAGGGGGGGGGGGCAGAGAGCCAAAGAGAAGGGGGGGCAGAGAGCCAAAGAGAAGGGGGGGGCAGAGAGCCAAAGAGAAGGGGGGGCAGAGAGCCAAAGAGAAGGGGGGGGCAGAGAGCCAAAGAGAAGGGGGGGGCAGAGAGCCAAAGAGAAGGGGGGGGCAGAGAGCCAAAGAGAAGGGGGGGGGGCAGAGAGCCAAAGAGAAGGGGGGGCAGAGAGCCAAAGAGAAGGGGGGGCAGAGAGCCAAAGAGAAGGGGGGGCAGAGAGCCAAAGAGAAGGGGGGGGCAGAGAGCCAAAGAGAAGGGGGGGGCAGAGAGCCAAAGAGAAGGGGGGGGCAGAGAGCCAAAGAGAAGGGGGGGCAGAGAGCCAAAGAGAAGGGGGGGCAGAGAGCCAAAGAGAAGGGGGGGGGCAGAGAGCCAAAGAGAAGGGGGGGGGGCAGAGAGCCAAAGAGAAGGGGGGGGGCAGAGAGCCAAAGAGAAGGGGGGGGGCAGAGAGCCAAAGAGAAGGGGGGGGGCAGAGAGCCAAAGAGAAGGGGGGGCAGAGAGCCAAAGAGAAGGGGGGGCAGAGAGCCAAAGAGAAGGGGGGGGCAGAGAGCCAAAGAGAAGGGGGGGGGGCAGAGAGCCAAAGAGAAGGGGGGGGCAGAGAGCCAAAGAGAAGGGGGGGGCAGAGAGCCAAAGAGAAGGGGGGGGGCAGAGAGCCAAAGAGAAGGGGGGGGGGCAGAGAGCCAAAGAGAAGGGGGGGGGGCCGAGAGCCAAAGAGAAGGGGGGGCAGAGAGCCAAAGAGAAGGGGGGGCAGAGAGCCAAAGAGAAGGGGGGGCAGAGAGCCAAAGAGAAGGGGGGGCAGAGAGCCAAAGAGAAGGGGGGGGCAGAGAGCCAAAGAGAAGGGGGGGGGGCAGAGAGCCAAAGAGAAGGGGGGGGCAGAGAGCCAAAGAGAAGGGGGGGCAGAGAGCCAAAGAGAAGGGGGGGCAGAGAGCCAAAGAGAAGGGGGGGGCAGAGAGCCAAAGAGAAGGGGGGGGCAGAGAGCCAAAGAGAAGGGGGGGGGGCAGAGAGCCAAAGAGAAGGGGGGGCAGAGAGCCAAAGTGAAGGGGGGGGCAGAGAGCCAAAGAGAAGGGGGGGCAGAGAGCCAAAGAGAAGGGGGGGGGCAGAGAGCCAAAGAGAAGGGGGGGGCAGAGAGCCAAAGAGAAGGGGGGGGCAGAGAGCCAAAGAGAAGGGGGGGGCAGAGAGCCAAAGAGAAGGGGGGGCAGAGAGCCAAAGAGAAGGGGGGGGCAGAGAGCCAAAGAGAAGGGGGGCAGAGAGCCAAAGAGAAGGGGGGGGCAGAGAGCCAAAGAGAAGGGGGGGCAGAGAGCCAAAGAGAAGGGGGGGGAGAGAGAGCCAAAGAGAAGGGGGGGGGGGAGAGAGAGCCAAAGAGAAGGGGGGGAAGAGAGCCAAAGAGAAGGGGGGGAGAGCCAAAGAGAAGGGGGGGGGAGAGCCAAAGAGGGGGGAGAGAGAGAGCCAAAGAGGAAAAAGAGCCAAAAAGGAGAGAGAGCCAAAGAGGGGGGAGAGAGAGCCAAAGAGGGGGGAGAGAGAGCCAAAGAGGGGGGGGGGGGAGAGAGCCAAAGGGAGGGGGAGAGAGCTAAAGGGGGGGAGAGCCAAAGAGGGGGGAGAGAGAGAGCCAAAGAGGAAAGAGAGCCAAAGAGGAGAGCAAAAGAGGGGAGAGAGACAAAGAGGGGGGAGAGAGAGCCAAAGAGGGGGGGGCAGAGCCAAAGAGGGGGGGGAGAGCCAAAGAGGGGGGGAGAGAGCCAAAGAGGGGGGGGAGAGCGCCAAAGAGGGGGGAGAGAACAAAAGAGGGGGGAGAGAGCCAAAGAGGGGAGGGGAGAGCAAAAGAGGGGGGGGGGAGAGCCAAAGAGGGGGGGAGCCAAAGGGGAGGGGAGAGCCAAAGAGGGGGGAGAGAGAGCCAAAGAAGGGGGAGAGAGAGCCAAAGGGGGGGGGAGCCAAAGAGGGGAGAGAGAGAGCCAAAGAGGAGAGAGAGAAAAAGAGGGGAGAGAGCCAAAGAGGGGGGGGGGGGGAGAGCCAAAGAGGGGGGGGGAGCAAAAGAGGGGGGAGAGAGAGCAAAAGAAAGGATGGAGAGAGCCAAAGAGGGGAGAGAGAGAGCAAAAGAGGGGAGAGAGAGAGCAAAAGAGGGGAGAGAGAGAACAAAGGAGAAGGGGGAGAGAAAGCAAAAGAGAGGGGGGAAAGAAAGCAAAAGAGAGGGGGGAAGAGAGAGCAAAAGAAAGGGGGGAGAGAGCAAGGGGTGGGACCGCTGTTCTGAAAAAAATGGCCCGTGTACACGGGCTTTAGTACTAGTCCTAATATAAACTGAGAAAGAACTTAAGCAATGTAAAAAAGTCATCCAAACATCCACAATATCTACTTCAAACGAGAGCATAATAGCTTTTTAAGTTATCAATGATAAATTCAAAACTAATGTGAAACGTTATTTGCAAAGTTTGATAAATTGGAATACACTCTTCTCAGCAAAATATTGATGGAGTTTATATGGTTTGAATTATTAATATTTATTTTTTCATTGAAAACCCAAATACAAACTACTTTTCGCAATGGTTATCTTAATGGACTGAAATAGATCCCTTGGTTTGTATGTCAGTTGGTAAAATGTTGGAAATTTTATATTTGGCTACTTTACTTTTTGTATTTTACACCAGTATATAATGAATTCATATTTTCAGTAAAACAAAGTATGCAGGTAGACATTTCAGTGTCACTTGTGGTTTCTGCTGAGATTAGTGTTATTTTGTATGTGACATTTTAGAGATTTTATTTTTCCAAGAAGTGACTTGATGGCTTTATAAATGGCATAACTATTGTTCCTCTCAACAAAACCAATTTGTCAAACCATCAGTGAACCTTGATAAATTCCACTTATACTATGCAGTCAACTGATTGCACAACAGAGCCAAGAAATGCATAGTTATACCATAGATATTATGAATAAAATGTGAAAAGTATATTGTAGTGTGCGGGCAAAAGCTAACAAGTTCAAACTATTATCATAAGAACTCTATAACAAGAATGAATTTTGTCAATGTTTAATGCCAAAAATACAGAAATGCTAAGGGTGTGAATTGTGAAATGCTTTAAAAACGATAGAGGTGCATAACAGATTGAGCAATCATCATCTGATCTAAAATGAGCACAGTATTAATCAGTACATGCATCTACATTTCTGTACATTTTAACTATAATAAATAGGAAAGAAATACCTATAATAAAATGCAAAATAATGAAACTGTGCCAGCTTTGTCAGGTATCCATTTATCAAGACTTCCTGTTCTGCAGGAATCTGTTGGCATAGAATATATTTTCTTAAAATGTCTCTGCCTTTTTTATACATTGTTTAAAATGAAATAAACTCATATTAACACATATTTTATTTTATATTTCCACCAGCAGACCTTTTTTTCTTCTTTTTTCTTTCCTTCTTTTTCTTCTCTCCTTTTTTACTTTACTTAACTCTATAAGCAGTGGAAATAATTTAGCTTCTTTATTTCATATGATAAATATGTAATCAATTGGCACTGTTCATGCATTAGCTGCCAACAGTGTTTAAAGGGACAGTGTACTGTGATTATAATGAATAAAATTGGTTTTAAAAAAAATATTTCTTGCCTTTATTTTGTCATTTTAAATAGCTGTTTTTGCTTGCTGAAACTTCTACCTATGCTGAAAATGTCAGTACAGCTGTACTGGATAAGCAATATTATTAATAATAATTAATATGTTTTTCTCATTTATTCTCATATCATAATATTCAGTAATAATCAGTCATTTTTTTTTAGTCTAAACAATACTAGCACACTTTTTAGCAGTCCAATGTTTGAAAATGTTTTCTAGCTAATAACAAAATATAGACCAGTACATTTATGCAACACTTAAACTGTCCTTGAGTAAAAAATACAATATCCTCAAAAAAAAAACAAGTTTATAGCCAGAGTTACATAATTTACACAGAAAAAAAACTTTAGCTCAAAATTGGGCTATTTTCAAACAATAAAATCTGATAAAAATCAACACAAAGTTAGCAGTATTTTCTGTTTTGAATTTACACTGTCTTATCGATTATTGGTATTGTCTATGACTAATGAAACCGTATTTAAAGATATTATAAAGTAAAATGTTATATTAGCAATGTTTATATCTTATAGTTGTTTTCGGAAAATGTTAGTATGGCTTAGATTACAAGAGGATCGCTAATTTATCGCGCGTGCCCGCAAACAGGCAAATTCACCTGTTTGCGGGTGAGCAATAAAAAAACAGCCAAGTGTAGTTAAATTAAAAAATAGTAGCATTTTTATTTTGGAAAAAAAAGCTGCACTCGTTTTTAGGGGCTAAAATTGGCGGCTGTGGGGTGTTAGAAAATAAACGGCACTGAAAAGTGCCTTTACATTGAGGTCTATGGGAACTGTGTTCCCTGCAAATGTATCTGTATATGGTTATATACTGTACATATATATTTACATTTGCTGCCCATCGCTGCCCGGCTTACCCCCGTGCTAGTTACCATTGGAGCCTATGAAAGAGAGTGTTCTTTTGTAAATCTACACTTAAAGGGACATTAAACCCAAACACGTTCTTTAATTCAGATAGAGAATACAATTTTAAACAACTTCTCAATGTACTACTTTTATCTTCTCTTGATATCCTTTCTTGAAAGGTATACCTAGGTAGGCTCCGGAGCAGCAATGCACTACTGGGAGCTAGCTGTTGATTCATGGCTGCACAAATATGCCTATTGTCATTGACTCACCGTATGTGTTCAACTAGCTCCCAGTAGTGCATTGCTGGTACTTCAACAAATAATACAAATAGAATGAAGCAAATTTCATAATGAAACATACAATTTTAAACAACTTTCAAATGTGCTTCTATCTCTTAACCATGAAAGAAAATATGTGGGTTTCATGTCTCTTTAAATAAAGGAATAAAAATGTGTTTGTCTATTTGATTTGCTAAATTAATCATTTAAGTGCTGAGCCATTTCAGACCAACTGTCCCTATTTGAGAGGGATATGAAACCCCCTTTTTTCATGATACAGATAGACAATGCAATTTTAAACAACTTTCTAATCTACTTCTATTATCAATGTTTCTCTTTGTATCTTTCGGTGAAAAGCATGGCTGTAAGCTCAGGAGCGTGCACGCGTCTGCAGCACTATATTGCAGCAACTTTCAAAAGATGTTATCCATTTACAAGACCACTAGATGGCAGCACTATAATTCCTGTCATGTAGTGCTCCAGATGCCTACCTAGGTATCTTTACAACAAAGAATATCGTGGGAATGAAGCAAAATTTATAATAAAAGCACATTAGAATGTGTGGGTTTTTTATTTTTATTGTGTGCTCTGTCTGAATATCAAAAGAACATTTTTGGGTTTCACATCCCTTTAAGACAAAGAAGGGTGGGGGGGGGGGATCAGTTTACATTAATTATAAAACTTTGCAACACCTTCTTTAAAAGGAACCACTAATAACAGTAAAATAAATATATGTTTCAATGGGTAATTCTCAAAATAATATTTATAAAAACCTTTATAATATACTTCATTTGTCCTGTGTTTCTTCTATTTGAATTTGAAGAATGCGTTTTTTTGCATTGCTTGACCCCTCAGGGTAGTATATATTTTTTCCTTTATGAAATAGTTTTTTTATTAAGGTTTTACGATAAAAACAACATAAAGTGAAGCCTTATAATGGTAAGGACATGTATACCATTGTTCAATAAACATTCGGCTAGATTACGAGTTTTGCGGTAAGAGGGGTGCGGTGCTAACTTGCACGTTATTGTCACCGCTCACTTACCTACAGCGCTGGTATTACAGGTTTTTCTAAACCCGGCGTTAAAAGACAAGAAGTGAGCATAGAGCAAAATTGAGCTCCATACCGCACTCCAATACCAGCGCTACTTAAGTCAGTGGTGAGCTGGTTGTACGTGCTCGTGCACGATCTCCCCATAGACATCAATGGGGAGAGCCGGCTGAAAAAAAGCCTAACACCTGCAATAAAGCAGCGTAAAGCTCCGTAACACAGCCCCATTGATTCCTATGGGGAAACTAAAGTTATGCTTAAACCTAACACCCTAACATGAAGCCTGAGTCTAAACACCCCTAATTGTACACTTATTAACCCCTAATCTGCCACCCCTAACATCGCCGCCACCTACATTATACTTATTAACCCCTAATCTGCTGCTCCCAACATCGCCGACACCTACATTATATTTATTAACCCCTAATCTCCCACCCCAATGTCGCCGCAACCTACTTACATTTATTAACCCCTAATCTGCCGCCCCCAATGTCGCCGCCACTATAATAAACATATTAACCCCTAAACCGTCACACTCCCGCCTCGCAAACACTAGTTAAATATTATTAACCCCTAATCTGCTGTCCCTAACATCGCCGCTACCTACCTACATTTATTAACCCCTAATCTGCCGTCCCTAACTTCGCCGCCACTATATTAAATTTATTAACCCCTAAATCTAAGTCTTACCCTAACGCTAACACCCCCTAACTTAAATATAATTAAAATAAATCTAATTAAAACCTACAATTAATAACTAAATAATTCCTATTTAAAACTAAATACTTACCTGTAAAATAAACCGTAAGCTAGCTACAATATAACTAATAGTTACATTGTAGCTAGCTTAGGTTTTATTTTTATTTTACAGGCAAGTTTGTATTTATTTTAACTAGGTAGAATAGTTATTAAATAGTTATTAACTATTTAATAAGTACCTAGCTAAAATAAATACAAATTTACCTGTAAAACAAAACCTAACCTGTCTTACACTAACTCCTAACCTAACCCTACAATTAAATAAATTCCCTAAATTAAATACAGTTAACTAAATTCAATACAATTAGCTAAATTACCAAAATAAAACAACAATAAGTTACAGAAAATAAAAAACAAATTACAAGATCTTTAAACTAATTACACCTAATCTAATAGCCCTACCAAAATAAAAAAAAGCCCCCCCAAAATAAAAAAAACCCTAGCCTAAACTAAACTACCAATAGCCCTTAAAAGGGCCTTTTGCAGAGCATTGCCCCAAAGAAATCAGCTCTTTTACCTGTAAAAAAAAATACAAACAACCCCCCAACAGTAAAACCCACCACCCACACAACCAACCCCCCAAATAAAAACCTAAGCTCCCCATTGCCCTGAAAAGAGCATTTGGATGGGCATTGCCCTTAAAAGGGCATTTAGCACTTTTGCAGCCCAAAGCCCTAATCTAAAAATAAAACCCTCCCAATACACCCTTAAAAAATCCTAACACTAACCCACTTACAGTTTTGAAGAGCCGACATCCATCCTCAACAAAGCCGGGAGAAGTCTTTATCCAAGCAGCAAGATGTCCTCAACGAAGCTGGCAGAAGTGGTCCTCCAGATGGGCAAAAGTCTTCACCCAGACAGCATCTTCTATCTTCATCCATCCGGAGCGAAGCGGGTCCATCTTCAAGACATCCGGCGCAGAGCATCCTCTTCAATCGACGTCTTCTTGCTGAATGAAGGTTCCTTTAAATGACGTCATCCAAGATGGCATCCCTTAGGGGTTAATATTTTTATTATAGTGGCAGCGATATCCGGAGCGGCATATTATGGGTTAATAATTTTATTTTAGTGTTTGCAATGCGGGAGGGGAGTTTATAGGTGTTAGTGTACTTTTTAGCACTTTAGTTATGAGTTTTATGCTACAGCTTTGTAGCGTAAAACTCATAACTACTGACTTTAAAATGCATTACAAATCTTGACGGGATAGGCTGTACAGCTCACTTTTTTTTTTTTAAATATCATTTTTATTCGGGAGGACAAAATGCATACATAAAACAAAGATATGTGATACTGTCACATTACAGCAGAAAATGGATATTCATTACAAAGACCTTGGGTAAAGTACAAGTTCTAAATTTAACCTGCTATTTACTGGGTCAAGATCACAGTTGAAAGTGAAATTTCAGTTTATATCAAACAATGGGCACAGCAGTGTTGCATAAGTCCTAGTCCCAGACTCCACTTATTTTTTCCTTTTTCTTTACAACAAACAAAACCAAAAACCTAACTAAACAGTATATCTCTAGCTAACAAGTACAAATAGTAAAACCTCTATCAGAGGCAATCATTACGGACCTTGTGAGAAAGGACCGTTGGGGTGCTGAGGCCTGGCTGGAAGAGAAAAAAAAAAAAAAAAAAAGGGGAAAGGGGGTATTGTAGTGTTAGTGATAGGGGAGGAGGGGGGAGGGCAAAAGTACAGGTAAGGTACGGAGTTTGACCTAATATCCCTCATAGATTTTTAGTTGAGTAGGTGGTCCCAGTCTCCTCTAAGTGTGTCTTCCATGAAGGCAACCGAATCCATGAAGGCAAGCCTCTGAACCTCCAGTTCGAAAGTGAGTATAAGTCTGCGCCATTTACGCAGGAACCGGCCTAATCTATTCTGAACGTCGGTTCTCACGTCCATCTGTTCTATGAAAATTTGTGATTTTAGCAAATTTTTGAAACCCCTGAAAGAGGGACCTTTGTCTGCTATCCAATGTTGTAGTAAGTGTTTCCTAGCCACTAAGATAATTAGGCTCAGTACTGAGTCTTGTTGTCATAGCCTCTCATCCCACAACAGAAATATTATAGTCTCAGGGAGTAAGTCAATCTGTATCTGTAACCGCCTTCGCAGCCAAAATTGTATCTTTCCCTAGTATTGCCTAATTGGGGGGCACTCCCATATACAATGGAGGAGCCCGGGGTTAGCTAAGGCGCATTTAGTATACTTGTTCGGGGAGGACGGAGCCCATTTTGCCAGTGCCCTTGGGGTGAGGTAGGCCCTGTGGAGAAAATGTATTTGGGATTCCCTGTATGAAGCTGACAAAGTAGCTTTCCTGGTCTTCTCCAAGCTGTTCCTTACCTCTACCCAAGAGACCTCTCTCAAACCCTCTCTAATCCAACCTGTCTGCATCGAGGACTGGTGAGAAGGGAAAAGGTGCTGTAGAAGTGTCTGGTAGATTTCCAAAAGCGAGAACCTACCCATGGTGTATAGTGTCTGGGAAAGGCGGAAGGGAGAACCCTCCCAAAAGTCTGCACCGTCTCTGACCAGCGCCCCCATATAGTGGCGAACCTGTAAGTAGGCATAGAAATGTGTCCTAGGTATATTGTAGTCTCTCTGCAAGGCTCCAAATGTTTTGATTGCTTTTGATAATGGATCTAACAGGTGTCTAAGCGAAGACAGTCCCCGCGTCTCCCAAATGCGGAAAGGTAGGGTCTTGGAACCTGCCGGGAAGTCTGGGTTTCTTCTAATCGGTAAGTATGGAGAGGCATGGCAAGTTTTACCCAGGTATTTGTGTGCCAGGAGCCAAGCCTTTAAGGGGTCTTTGTGTAGCATGTTAAGGCCCAGAGGTCTTAGGGATCTTGTGTCTGGTACGTGTGGAAGATAGGCCAAGGAGACATCACCCAGCACTGCCTGTTCTAGATTTATACGACAAAAATGTCCAGTGCCAACCTGCCAGTCCACCACCAACCGGATCAGTGCGGCCCAATTGTATAGCCGGAAATCTGGAAGCGCTAGACCTCCATGAAGGAAGGGCAAGCTAAGCTTGTCTCTTGAGATCCTAGATTTTTTCCCCTGCCAGATAAAGGCTCTCGCTGCCGAATTTAGGAGTTTGATATCAGATTTGTTCACAAGTAAGGGGAGCATGAGCAATGGGTAGAGTAATCGGGGGAGTACCCCCATCTTGAGTAGGGCCACCCTTCCCGACAACGAAAGTGGGAGAGATCTCCAACTGTTCATCTGAGCCCCAAGTTTCGCGCAGACGGGGGTCAGATTATTAGCATATAGTTTATTGGGGTTGGCCGAAATCCTAATACCTAGATATGTGATATCTTGTGAAGCTACCGAGAAGGGGTACCTCACATCTGAGCCCCTAGTGCGGTTCAACCAGAGAATCTCCGATTTTTGTACATTGACTTTATAGCCGGAGAAGAGGCCAAATTCGGCAAGGTCTTGCAGAATGTTAGGTAGGTGCACTTGGGGGTCCTGTACGAATAGGAGCATGTCATCTGCATATAGGGCCAGGTGCTGCGGGACACCCGCAACATCGATACCTGGAAAGGTTTGACGAAGCTTGATGGCCAATGGCTCCAAGGCTAAATTGAAAAGGAGGGGTGACAGAGGGCACCCCTGTCTAGTACCCCTGTGCAGTTGAAGGCTGGGAGAGAATATATTATTCACTAGCACGTTTGCCATTGGTGACTGATAGAGGTTGGTGAAGTTGGCTTGAGCCATGGTGTGGAACAGATGGTCCCACTCCACATGGTCAAAGGCCTTTTCCGCGTCCAGGGATAGCAGAAAGGCCTCGGGTCTATCTTCCCTATGGGCATGGTTACCTGTCCAGAAGTGTTGGACAATCTGCAAAACCCTTCGCACATTAACCGTCGATGAGCGTGCGTACATGAAGCCCGTCTGGTCTTCATGGATGATATTGGGTAGAATGAACTTCAGTCTCTCAGCAAACAACTTGGTGAGGATCTTGTAGTCCGAATTCAATAAAGAAATCGGCCTATAAGACTCAGGAAGCAGAGAATCATTTCCCGCTTTATGGATTAATGTGATAGAGGCCGATAGAAATTCCGGGGAGGGGGTTTTCTCCCCTTCGGAATAGGCTGTGAACAGATCCACGAGGGTGGGGGCCACTTGTGGTTTGAGTAGGTGATAGAATTCAATCGGTAGGCCATCAGGGCCAGGCACCTTACCCATTGACATGCTCATAATAGTTTTTTCTACCTCCTCTCTTGTTATGGGGGCATTCAACGTAGCTGATTGTTCCTCCGAGAGTTTTGGGAGATTGATCGTCTCCCAAAAACGATCCCTCCCCTCGTTCCCCGTGGGGAGTTCGCTTGCATACAGAGAGCAATAGTAGGAAGCAAAAGCTTCTGCAATAGACCCTGGGTCTCTCAGGACTCTGCCCCCAACCTTGATCGCCGCAATATGTTTGGAGGAGGTGCTCTGTTTCACCAAAGTGGCCAAAAGTTTTCCTGATTTGTCCACGTACCGGTAATATCTACCCCGGGTCCGTATAAGCGCCTGAGAGGCCTGGTGCGCAAGGAGTGAGTCATACTCCAGTTTGATGCCGGTATAGGTGCGGTAAGTGTTATGGGAGGGGTTAGTGCAATACGCACGGTAAGCCTCTGCCAGCCTATCTCTCAATCTCGCAACTTTCTCCGTGCATTGCTTTTTTCTACGGGCCATAAACGCAATGATGTTGCCCGAAAGAACGGCTTTAGCCGTGTGCCAAAAGAGTTCTGGCGAATTTAGATGTTGGATGTTGTTTGACCTATAGTCATCCCAACAGTGCACAAGGTAAGACTGAAATTCTTGGGAGGTTACCATATATTTTGGGAAACGCAGGGTACGTCTGCCAGGCACCTTGGGTGTGACATCAAGAAAAAGTGCTATGGGGGCATGGTCAGAGACAATAACTTCACCTATCTTTGTATCTATGACCTGCGTGATCATCAAGTTTGAGATCAGAAATAGATCAATGCGTGACATAGAGGGCGTTGCCCTGGAGACGCAAGTATAGTCTCTGCCATCGGGATTAAGCTGACGCCAGATGCCCCCCAGACTTCTCTCTCAAATTTGTCTGACACTCTAGGCAGGCTTTTCGCTGCGCATCTGTTAGGATCTCTCAGCCTATCGCAATGGGGGTTGGGGGCTAGATTGAAATCTCCACCTAAGATGATGTGTGTACCCAGGTAGGGTGTGAGTAGGGTCGTAATGGAGTCCCAGAATTTTCTGTCTTTTTGGTTCGGCATAGATGTTACACAGGGTGTAGGTGTTGTTTAGGATTCTAATCTGTACTACCAGGTATCTACTTTCTGGGTCCTTAAGTACATCTAAAATCTCATATTCCAGTTGTTTACCGAAAAGTATAGTCAATCCTCTACTAGCTGACTTATATGAGACAAATTCAACTCTTCCCACCCATCCAGTCTGTAATTTACTATGTTCTAAATCTGAGAGGTGGGTCTCCTGCAAGAATACAATTTCTGCACGTTTTTTCTTTAGGTGGGTTAAAATCGACTTCCTCTTAATAGGGGAGTGAATTCCCCCAACATTCCAGGAATATAAATTAAATCCTATTTAATGGGGACGATATGAGTGTTATGGGCATGTTCAAGGGTAAGGGTGGTGGTGAGGTGCAAGCGGCATCATAGACAAAGACGGGGGGGTGGATGGAGGGAGGAAGAGGCAGAGGGTTGTGGGGACGTAGAAAGAGGGAGGGAGGGAGGAGAGAAAAAAAAAAAAAAAAAAAAAAAGGGGTTTCAAACCTTTGCGGCGTGGGTAGAGGCTCCCGGTTCAGCCCTTCTCCATGCCGAGCCCCAGCCAGGCCCCATTGAACAGACATAGCAAACCCTGGCGCTGTAAAGAAATTCAAATTAGTCATCAGAACCCAATCTAATACAGCATTTATAATAAGATCGGCAAAAATTAACATGTTATGACAGATATTTTTCTTTCCATCATGCGCGCCAACAATAGAAAGCAGCCAAAGAGAAGCTGCCTCAACTAAAAACTCAAAACCTTTGTAACCAAATCTTGTGAAGTCACAACTGGGGCAATCCACCAGGGCTGCCCCGAGTGTGGACCCTCGGTCTGGGTGCGAGCCAGATATTTGGCCCTCCTCCAAGAAGGGTCTCAATAGTAGCGTGATTAATTGAGACAGAGCTAGTAACCATGTCCAATTAGCCATTATTGCAATTTAAGTTTGATACAATCGAACATAATTAAACATTTGTTAGTCAAACCTGTATTTCCCAATCAACCCTCCTCCCCTCTCAGTTGTCTCTGGGGGCTGCGCGTGGGGCTGCGCACAGGGGGTTCATAGTTGTCTAAGAAATCCCGGGCAGCAGCCGGGGTTTCGAAGAATCTGGAACCCCTGGGGGTGATTAGTTTGAGCCTAGCGGGGTACAAAAGGAAGGCCTGTTTACCCTCCTTATGAAGCTGTGAGCAGAGGGGTGAGAATTTTCTGCGGCGTTTCATGAGGTCCGCAGAGAAGTCTTGGAATAGTAGCAGTCTTGAGTTTTCAAACATCAGCTCGCCCACTTTTCTGTAAGCTCTTAAGATAGCAGTTTTGGTTTGAAAATGCAAGAATTTAACCATTATGGGGCGAGGTTGGTCCAAGTTTTGACTAGGTCTATCCGGCCCTACCCTGTGTGCCCTCTCCACCCCTCCAGCAAGGTCTTTGATAGATATGTTCAATAGTGAAGGTAAAGTGTTTTCTATAAAATGAATCAACTCCTGTTGTTTAACGGATTCTGGCAGACCAAGGAGACGCATATTATTGCGCCTCGATCTATTCTCTAGATCGTCTATTTTCATCTGGAGGGATATGTTTTGTTTCTCTAAGTGTGCTATTCTACTCGATGTATTGAGGTTAGAGTCTTCCAGGTCTGATATTCTACCCTCTGCCTCTCCCAACCTGGTTGAAAACTGTTTGACCTCCCCCGCCAGGGTGTCTACACCCCTTTGTAAGTTGTCTATTTTGGGCATAAAAAGCAGGGTGATTTGTTTAACAATAGGATGGGTTTCCACCTGTTCCCCCTCTATTGGGGTTTCAGAACTGTGACCCTGAGTGGGTAGGTCACTGGCAGCTCTATGGTGGCGGTCATTAGCTTTACTACGACTCGCCATTGGGGTGTTAGTTAAAAATTTATCCATATACCTAGGGATCCGTTAGGGACGATGTGAGGTGTTGAAAGGCAGGTGCTACGTTGCTATAACAGAGTGAAATGGCAAATACCATGCACAAAGACACCCACAAAAACACCAAGATATAGTAAGGCAATTATAGTACAGAGAACATCAATCATCAGTAAGCAAAATAATGTGCAACAGAGTAAACATTGTCAAAACCTGCCAGCGATGGAGGCATGTAATTCCTACACCCCCACCCCAGTCTGAAGCCTCCTTGCAGGAAGATAGAATCCCAGAATGAGCTAGGTATCACACTGCTTCATAGGGAAAAAGAAAGGATTGGTTAGAAGCAGGAATTGACAGTAATTATACACCAAGCAGTACAGAGCAGCTATACACCATATGGTAGCAGAAAAAGTTGGACCCTGTAGTTCTAGGAGAGTGTCCCTGGATATCAAGGTGCACAGATGTGTGGTTCAGCTTCACTCTCCAGGGGTCTTGGGAAGCAAGGTGGCCGTTTCTCTTTCCCTGCAATATGGACGAACTCTGGAGGGGGTTATTTTTACTGTGTATGTCTGTTAGCCTCTAGCCTCTGAGTTTACAGTTCTTCAGACTGTGCAGTTATAAACAGTTCAGCAGAGAGTTTATTATAGGTGCTATTCTGTGATCTTTGCAGGTCTAGCTGCACTCCCAGCAAGAGTCAAAATTACAGTGGGGTACCCTACAGCCGTTGCTGTGAGCTTTGCAAACTGCTGGGTCAGATTATAAGGAGCTGTAAATAGCACTGTCTGAATCATAGAGCAGAGTCTCCCCCTTCCAAAGATTAAACAAGTGATCTCTATCAGGAGCGTGGTGCGTGTGGCCTGCAGCAAACAGTGTGAAAAGGCCTTTGTCCCCAATCCCTCAGGGCAATTAATGTGGAAGTGAGTGATTCATATGTCCCAAAAATATTGTCCCAGAGAGGTAGTACAAGTAACTTCCATGTCAGAGGGGGTTCATATTGGGGGTGCGTGCAAATTTTTTTTAACTTTTACTTTACCAGCTCCGTTCTACCAGCTCTGCTCTCTGAGGTTTCCACCCGGTATCAGGGAAAAGAAGAGGGCCCCGCTTGCAAGATGGCGACCGGTTTCGCGCCAATTGGTTCTTGCTGCGCAGCTTGTCCTCTGATGGACCCCGCCGATCTGGCACAGGTGATGATGTGTACGGGGCACTGCAGGTCCTATCTCCGACAGAGTGATCTAAGTGTGCCCGGGTTAGGGCGATTCGTGGTCCTTGCGGCGGCGGCCCAGTGCGTGGAAGCCAAAGTCCACATGGGGTCCAGACAGCGTCTTCTCTGTAGCCAATAACTCTCCGACGAGAGCGGCCTCCCTCTGTGTCACGCTACTAGCCAGCGGTGTCAAGCAGGTCCTGTCACCTTCTCAGATGTGGCAGGCTAGCAATGTGCCGTTTCAGCGCCTCTCCCGAGTTGCCAACTTCGGTGGTGGAGCGGTATGCGGCTCTCTCAAAAAGTATGGAGGTCTCGAAACTTCTCCTCCACTCCGGGCAGCAAAGTCTGCCTAGGATTTCTTGTTGGGCACAGGGATTGCAGCAGTGAAAGGCAGCCCAAATGAGTATTTTAAATGGTTTTTTCTTGCTGCTATGTGCGGAGCTCCTCTCACCCGCTGCTACGCCTCTGGCCCGCCCACCGGAAGTCTACCGCTCACTTTTTGGCCTCCCAGGACAAGATCGTAATACCGGCGCTATGGAAGTCCCATTGAATAAAGACTATACCCAATTTGCGTAAGTTGATTTGTGGTAAGGCCAAAAAAACTCGTAATAGCAGCAGTAGTGAAAAAGCAGCGTTAGAACCTGTTAACGCTGCTTTTTCACCTTATCACAAAACTCGTAATCTAGGCGATTGTTATTTATAAAGAAATAATAAAAAAAAGAAACATAACAATGTATGACAGCAAATAGGTTTCTCAAACCTCTATTTTATGAATATAATAGCTTAATTGCCACTTATGGGTCATTTGGTCACAAAAACTGAAAAAACATATGATAGTCATATTGGTAGCTACTTTTGGGCTTCATAGTAGCTTAGAATAAGTAGCGGATAAGAACCGCTTAGGATATAAGATATATGATAAAGTAAGCTGTGGCCGGAGGGGGGGGGGGGTGACGGAGCCAACAGTAATGTAGGAGGCTCATTGCTCTTTATAGATAATTCAGCATCTTAGACATAGATATAACACATATTATGGGGTCACATCTGTATAGGGTGATCTACAAAGAGGTACCCATAGCATATGGGGGAAATTGGAAGATGCTATGTGAGCAATATTGTCTGTATAGGATATGAGCTGGGGTATGTTAGACTAAACAGATATTTGGAGTTTAATAAATATTCCTATTAAAGGTACTCAAACTAATGGGATCTATGTTAGCGACACATGTTGAACCTTAAGACTAAAGCCATAATACATATAGAATTAAAGGACTGCTATAGACACATGAGAATGCAATATTAATTCCTAAATTGGAGTATAATAAGTCCACTCTTGCCGTCCTGGTGTCAGGGTTTTTACCAGTTTTGTTTGCCATGTGCTGCTGGCAGCCATTTTACTCACCTCTCTTGCAGACTATGGTGCATTGTGGGGGAAGCTGCTCACTTCCTGCACTTCCTTTTTTGGCCAGACTGGTGTGCATCATCCATGTGAGACAGGATGCAGTCTCAGAATTGTGATGTCATCACTTATTATTTAAAGGGCCTCTGTTCAGTATGCTTTGCCTTTGCGTTGTCTCAGACCTGTTTGTGAGAGCTCCTGTATATTACCTGGCTATCTGACGTCCCTCCTGGTTCCTGATCCCTGGCTTGTTCCTGACTCTGCTGTTTTCCTTTTTCCTGATTCCGGCTCGTCTGACTACTCGCTTTGGCTCCTGACTCGGCTCGTCTGACTACCAGCTCTGGTTTTTGATTCCTGGATTGTTATTTGACTTGTGGACTTTTTATTATTTTTTGCTATTAATAAAGGTGTGATTATTTTTGCACTTCTCGTCTCAGTCTGATACCTGGCACCCTGACATTACGCAAAGGCCATGAATCCTGATGGTGCTGATAATCTACGTTTACCTGCCATTATTTCCAGGATGGATGAACAGGATCATCGCTTGGATCAATTTGCACTAGCCCTCCAAACCCTGCTGACTCGCACTTCACATTTGGACCAAAATGTCCCGCAAGTTATGGCTGCTCCTGTTTCCGCTGCTGCACCTAGTCCTACCAGGAGCATGTCCGGTTCTTCACCTCTACCTCAGTGATATGGGGGCGATCCTAATCAGTGCAGAGGGTTTTTGAACCAGGTGGGCATTTACTTTGAGATGTTACCTCAGGCGTTTCCCTCTGACAGAGCTAAGGTGGGATTTCTCATCTCGTTACTCTCTGACACAGCTCTTGCCTGGGCTAATCCCTTGTGGGAGACTAATAAACTTGTGATTTCAAATTACCCTGAATTCGTGGCCTCCTTTCAAAGGGTATTTGATGTTCCAGCTCGCTCCTCCTCTCTGCTAAATGACTCATGTCCTTTCAGCAAGGTACAAGATCTGTTGCTCAGTATGCCATTGAGTTCTGTACACTTGCCGCAGAGGTAGGTTGGAACAATGAAGCCCTTGTTGCCTCCTTCTTTCATGGGCTCTCTGATGCGATTAAAGACTAAGTTGCTGCCAGAGATTTACCAGAGGATCTTGAGGCATTGGTGTCTTTTTTGATCCTAATTGACATCAGACTAAGTGAGAGGCCCTCTTTCAAGGAGCGCTTGCAGAAGCCTCCTGTTCCGTTGTCTCCTACGTGTTCGTACCCACCCATGCCTCCCTCTCCTCCCTTGCCTCCTGGTCCCGAGTCACCAGGTACTGCTGAGCTGATTCAGTTGGGATTCACGCGTCTCTCCGTGGCGGAGAGGGACTTTAGGAGGAGGGAGGGGCTCTGCCTCTATTGTGGGTTACAGGGCCACCTTTTGAAGTCTTGTCCTACACGGCCGGGAAACGCTCACACCTAAGGTCCAGTCGGGGGCAGACCTTGGGTGGTTTATCCTCGTCCCCGGAACCGCTAAAGGAGAAACCTTTGGTCATGGTTGTCCTTTCCTGGGTGGACTCCTCCATAGTCACCCAGGCTCTTGTTGACTCCGGTGCTGCAGTCTATTTCATTGACAGTGCTTTTGTATAAAAACACTTCATTCCTGTATTGCCTTGGTCCGTTCCACTTGCTATTGAGGCCATTGATGGCAGGCCCCTTCAGCCCACACTCGTTACTCACGAAACTGCTCTGTTATCCATGGCTGTTGGGGCTCTCCATTTTGAAACCCTCCAGTTCCAGGTGATAACCTCTCCGCATTTTCCGGTTGTTCTGGGTTATACCTGGCTCCAAAAGCACAAACCCAGTCTCGATTGGTGCAGGTCCGAAATTTTGTCGTGGTCTCCGCAATGTATTTCCTCTTTTCTTCGGAAACCAGTTAAAGTCTTGTGCACTTCTTCGGTATCTCAATTGCCAGAGGAGTACCGAGAGTTCCTAGATGTTTTTGACAAGGTGCGTGCCGGTACGTTGCCTCCTCACCGGTCTTACGATTGTGCTTTTGACCTGCAACCCGGAGCCATTCCTCCTCGGGGCCGGGTTTACCCTCTGTCTGTTGCGGAAAATTGTGCTATGGAGGAGTATGTTGCCGATGCTCTGTCACGGGGATCATCCGCAAATCCTGCTCTCCTGCAGAGGCTGGCTTCTTCTTTGTGAAGAAAAAGGGTGGCGAGTTAAGACCATGCATCGATTATAGGGGTCTTAATCGTCTTACCATTAAGAATGCTTACCCTATTCCGCTCATTACGGAACTCTTTGACCGCCTCAAGGGAGCTATGGTCTTTACTAAACTTGATTTGAGAGGAGCATACAATCTTGTTAGGATCAAGGAGGGCCACGAATGGAAAACAGCATTTAACACCAGGAGCGGGCATTATGAGTATCTTGTAATGCCCTTTGGCCTATGTAATGCTCCTGCTGTTTTCCAGGAATTTATAAGTGATGTTCTATGAGATATGTTGCAACAGTGTGTTGTGGTGTACTTAGACGACATCCTCATACACTCACCCACACTTGAGGCTCATCGTTCTGATGCTACACGGGTTCTTCAGAGACTATGTGAGAACGGCCTGTTTTGTAAACTTGAGAAGTGTGAGTTCCATCAGACTCAAGTAACCTTCCTAGGTTATGTTATCTCCGTTGCAGGGTTCTCCATGGATCCTGACAAGTTATCTGCAGTTCTGCAGTTACCTCGTCCAGTTGGTCTTCGGTCTATTCAACGTTTTTTGGGGCTCACTATAGAAAGTTTATTAAAAACTTTTCTTCCTTGGTCAAACCTAGCACAGACATGACCCATAAAGAGAATGTTCCACTCCATTGGTCACCTACTGCTATTAAGGCCTTTGATAGTCTTAAGACTGCCTTTGCTGCTGCTCCAGTTCTGGCTCATCCTAACCCTGTCCTGCCTTTCGTTCTTGAGGTCGAGACTGGGGTAGGTGCCCTCTTGTCTCAACATCCTACGCCTGACGGTTCCTTGCATCCGTGTGGTTTCTTCTCTAAGAAATTGTCTCCAGCGGAGAGCAATTATGAAATTGGCGACAGGGAATTACTGGCTATAATTTTGGCACTCAAGGAATGGAGGCATCTTCTCGAGGGTACTAGCATGCCAGTGCTCATTCCACAAGAATTTAACTTATCTTTCTGAAGCAAAACGTTTGTCACCCTGACAGGCCAGATGGGCGCTATTTTTGTCTCGGTTTAATTTTGTGGTCTCCTACCTGCCTGGTAGTAAGAATGTTAGGGCTGATGCCCTCTCTCGACAATTTTCGCCTCTGTCCAAGGAGGAGTCTCTACCTACTCCAGTTATACCTCCTGACCATATTTTGGCTACCATATGTACTAATTTGACTTCTCCCTTGGGGGAGGAGATCCTGGCTGCACAAACCAAAGCACCTCTTGAGAAACCTAGTGGTAAGTGTTTTGTTCCTGAGAATCTTCTAACTAAACTTTTGCACACTTACCACTATCCTAAAGCCGCAGGTCACCCAGGCAAGAACCAAATGATTTGGTCTGTCACTCGACAATTCTGGTGGCCAGGTCTTCATTCTGATGTTGCTGCGTATGTTGTCTCCTGCTCAGTTTGTGCACAGAATAAGACTCCTCGACGTCTTCCTGTGGGTCTTCTTCAACCTGTTGCTAATGGTGAGCATCCTTGGACACATATTTCCATGGACTTCATTGTTGAGCTCCCTGTTTCCAATGGCAATACTGTTATCCTTATGGTGGTTGACCGTTTTTCTAAAATGTCACATTGCATTTCCTTGAAGAAGTTGCCTACCGCTCAGGAGCTTGCTTCAATTTTTGCCCGGGAGGTCTTCCGTTTACATGGGTTACCCAAGGAGATAGTGTCGGACCGGGGTAGCCAGTTTGTCTCCAGATTTTGGTGTTCCTTCTGTGCTCAAATGGGGATCCAGCTTTCCTTCTCCTCTGCATATCACCCTCAATCCAATGGGGCTGCGGAACGGTCTAATCAAGCTCTGGAACTGTTCCTCCATTGCTATGTCTCAGATCACCACAATAATTAGTCTGAACTGTTACCTTGGGCTGAGTTTGCTCGTAATAGTGCTATTAATGCTTCCTCCAAGTTATCCCCATTCATGGCGAATTATGGGTTTCAACCATCCTTGTTGCCCGATTCATTCATGTCTCAGGGGATTCCCGGCTTTGGAGGAGCATCTCCGGCAACTCCGTTTCACGTGGGTGCAGATTCAGGATTGCCTTCATCGTTCTATGCAGCGCCAAAAGTTCCAGGCTGATCGTAGGCGTCTGCCCGCGCCTTCCTACCAGGTTGGTGAGAGAGTTTGGCTGTCCTCCCGCAACTTGAACCTTTGTGTGCCTTCCAATAAACTGGCTCCCCGTTATGTTGGTCCTTTTCGAATACTCCAACGGGTCAATCCTGTGGCTTACGCTCTTGACCTTCCTCCTGCAATGCGCATCTCCAATGTTTTTCATATCTCCCTCTTGAAACCATTGGTTTGTAATCGGTTTACCACTGTGTTGCCTCGTCCCTGTCCTATCTTTGTTGACAATCATGAGGAGTATGAGGTCAGCAGCATTATTGATTCTCGTATGTCCAGGGGTCGTGTTCAGTATTTGGTTCACTGGAGGGGCTACGGTCCGGAGGAGTGTTCATGGGTTCCTTCTTCTGATGTTCATGCTCCCGTCCTCCTCCGTGCCTTCCATGCCCGTTTCCCCAATAAGCCTTTTGTCCTCCCACGGGGGAGGGGTCGTTGAGGGGAGGGTACTGTCAGGGTTTTTACCTGTTTTGTTTGCCATGTGCTGCTGGCAGCCATTTTACTCACCTCTCTTGCAGACTATGGTGCATTGTGGGGGAAGCTGCTCACTTCCTGTACTTCCTTTTATGGCCAGACTGGTGTGCATCATCCATGTGAGACAGGATGCAGTCTCAGAATTGTGATGTCATCACTTATTATTTAAAGGGCCTCTGTTCAGTATGCTTTGCCTTTGCGTTGTCTTAGACCTATTTGTGAGAGCTCCTGTATATTACCTGGTTATCTGTCGTCCCTCCTGGTTCCTGATCCCTGGCTTGTTCCTGACTCTGCTGTTTTCCTTATTCCTGATTCCGGCTCATCTGACTACCAGCTCTGGTTTTTGATTCCTGGATTGTTATTTGACTTGTGGACTTTTTATTATTTTTTGCTATTAATAAAGGTGTGATTATTTTTGCACTTCTCGTCTCAGTCTGATTCCTGGCACCCTGACACCCGGCCGCAGACAGCCCAAGATGAACCCTTCACCACAGTGGGGGATAAAGTGTAAGTATTATATGGCTAATAGGGTATAAGATCTAGTATCTAGCTAGAGAAAAACTATTTTTCCTCTTATCGCAATAGACCCATACATTGCGTAATAAACAAACATATAAATTGTAACATACCTCAAATTATTACCAGTGGGTGTAGTTAACAGGAAAATTGTATACATAGTAACTATAGAAAGTGAGGGCTATACGTATTACATATGTATTATGTTCATACAGTCTCACAACCAGTTTCAAGTTATACACCAACCAGATTTTTTGTTGGATAAATGTTATAGTTAGTTCTATTTTCCCTCCCACTGCATCATGTGACAGCCATAAGCCAATCACAAAACGCATATATGTATATTCTTGCACATGCTCAGTAGGAGCTGATGCCTCAGAAAGTGTGCATATAAAAAGATTGTGCGCAGAATATTAATAATAATGGAAGGGAATTGGAAAGTTGTATAACCCCTTTGATATGCACAATAAATACAAAAACGGCTATGTCTGGAGACCCCTAATAAAGGTTTTTAAGTCCCTCTCTTAAAAAAAAGGAATGTGTCTGTATAGTCAGGTGATTACTTAGTAACAGTGAACACCTTGCAAGAAAAAAAAGTTATTTTATTTCTGTCCTGCACAATGGGGCCTCTCTAATCTATATTATTATAACCCCCAAAAGCTTGTATGGGGTCCTATTTAACATGCTGCTATCCTTGATGACAATTAATAGTAACAGCAGTGGTCAATGGATTATTTTCAATAATCTTTACTAAACTCCATGCAAAAATTATACACGCAGCTATGTCACATGCCATGAATTATAAATATAATAATGGTATATTGTGAATCTGCTTGCCCTAATAAAAAAAAACAATATATAATTTGTGTGGGTCATTCACTGATATGCCACTTACAATAGGGTTTAAATGTAGCCCAAAAAGCTCAAAATTGGCTCAGCACTTGGATGTAAAAAAAGGCTTAGCAGCGAAAAGGTTTAAAATTGTTTGCTCTTTCTGAATATTGAAAGTTTAATTTTGACTTAAGTGTCCCTTTCTAAGTAACAGTAAACACCTTATACAATTTATATAAAATTCAATGTGTAATAAAATAACTTTGCCATATAATTATTTATTTTGTCCCGCTTTTCATGTAATTTAGCTCTGAAAATCAATGATTTTCTGATTCTCAGAGCTAGAAATGCACCCTACAGTCTTCTCAAAGCTAACCCTGCTACATATATTTTCCTATGTGACTTTAACTGATAACAACTGTAAAACTCAATATACTATATACTAACATGACAGTGACTAGCGTTGTTGTCAGCAGACTCAAGCCTGGATTGGCTTCTCCTAGTTGGTGGAGTTTGACTATTGAAAAAAATATCAGTAAAAAGAATATTAATGTATTCTAAAAATGTTTAGTCTTGGCAGATATGTAATTCTATAGCAACTGTTTCCTGTCCTTTTAATACAAATTATTTCAGAATAATGAGAAGCTTGTGGAGCATTTAAATATTATTTTTTTTGCTGTTTTATTATCATTCATTATATGATTAGTTAAAGTGATGGTAAACTTTAAATAATCAAATGCCATAAATGTAATCTTTGCAATTAAAAAGATATATGTGTATCTTTTTTTTATTTTTATCCATCTGTGAAAGGTTAAATTAGTGCATATAATAAAGCTTCTATTACATTGTTATGCCAGTCCACATGAATTAACTCTTTTTTATTTTTTAATGACAATTCCAGTGAACATCCAATCAGCGTGTGTGTCAGTTGACAAACTTGACAATCTTGAAGTCCGGCCCCTTTAAAGCCCATAGAAAGCCAATGTAGTGAGTGGGTGGGAATGATCCATACATCATAGCTCAGCCAAAAGAGGAAATGAAAGTGGGTGAAGGGACAGACAATACAAATTAGGACTTTAGACCTTTTATTATACAATATATATACACTTAAAAAAAATATCTGATTTAACTTGGAAACTAATATATTTTTATTGCAACATTCTTATAGTCTTAAATTTACCATCACTTTAATGAATGAATGCTCATATGAAAGATGAGCCTCATGATATCCTCATTTAATTTTCCGATAAATATTTAAAAATATATTCAAGGAAATTTATAGCTTTGAAATAGGGAATTGCAAGCTGGAAATGCTTCAAAAAAGCTATCTCATCCTTCTGGGTGATGTTCAAAAGCAGTTCATAATTATTATGTGATGTCTCCTTTATCTTACTGAAACTAGAGTTAATTGATTAACATTTATATAGGAATACCTATAAAAATCATTATTATTGGTCACTGTGTATCTGTTCTCACAACCAATATTAGTATCGATTTAAACTAAACAGCTTTTATTTAATTGACCCTTTAAACACAGCAGAATTCAACAAGCTCATAACAAAAAGACAATGCAATAGCATTTTTCTGAATTTTAAATGAGCAGTAGATTTTTTTTCTGATAAATTTAAAAAAAAATATATACTTGTGCTGGCCCACTGTATCATGTGACAGCCATCACCCAATCACAGACTCATATACGTATAAACTGAGAACTTTTGCACATGCTCAGTAGTAGGAGATGCCTCAAAAAGTGTGCACATAAAAAGACTGAGCTCAATTTGATAATAGAAGCAAAGTGGAAAATCTCTGAAAACTGCTTGTTTTGTCTGAATCTTGAAAATTATATTTTTTATTTTAATGTCCCTTTAACTTCTTAAGGACAAGGACATTTTTTAATTTCTTACCCTTAAGGACCAAGGCTATTTTTACATTTCTGCTGTGTTTGTGTTTAGCTGTAATTTTCCTCTTACTCATTTACTGTACACACAAATATTACATACCATTTCTCTCGCCATTAAATGGACTTTCTAAAGATACCATTATTTTCATCATATCTTATAATTTACTATAAAAAAATATGATGAAGAAATTGAAAAAAACACACCTTTTCTAACTTTGACCCCCAAAATCTGTTACACATCTACAACCACCAAAAAACACCCATGCTAAATAGTTTCTAAATTTTGTCCGGAGTTTAGAAATACCCAATGTTTACATATTCTTTGCTTTTTTGCAAGTTATAGGGCAATAAATACAAGTAGCACTTTTCCATTTCCAAACCATTTTTTTTTTCAAAATTAGCACTAATTACATTGTAGCACTGATATCTGTCAGGAATCCCTAAATATCCCTTGACATGTATATATTTTCTTTTTAGTAGACAACCCAAAGTATTGATCTAGGCCCATTTTGGTATATTTAATGCCACCATTTCACTGCCAAATGCGATGAAATAAAAAAATTTGTTCACTTTTTCACAAACTTTTTTTTACAAACTTTAGGTTTCTCACTTAATGATATACAAACAGCTTGTGCAATTATGGCACAAATGGTTGTAAATGCTTCTCTGGGATCCCCTTTGTTCAGAAATAGCAGACATTTATGGCATTGGCATTACATTTTGGTAATTAGAAGGCCGCTAAATGCTGCTGCGCCCCACACTTGTAATATGCCCAGCAGTGAAGGGGTTAATTAGGGAGCTTGTAGGGAGCTTGTAGGGTTAATTTTAGCTTTAGTGTAGTGTAGTAGACAACCCAAAGTTTTGATCTAGGCCCATTTTGGTATATTTCAGGCCACCATTTCACCGCCAAATGCGATCAAATAAAAAAAATTGTTAACTTTATCACTAACTTTAGGTTTCTCACTGAAATTATTTACAAACAGCTTGTGCAATTATGGCACAAATGGTTGTAAATGCTTCTCTGGGATCCCCTTTGTTCAGAAATAGCAGACATATATGTCTTTAGCATTGCTTTTTGGTAATTAGAAGGCCGCTAACTGCCGCTGCGCACCACACTTGTATTATGCCCAGCAGTGACAGGGTTTATTAGGTAGCTTGTAGGGAGCTTGAAGGGTTCATTTTAGCTTTAGTGTAGAGATCAGCCTCCCACCTGACACATCCCACCCCCTGATCCCTCCCAAACAGTTCTCTTCCCTCCCCCACCCCAGAAATGTCCCCGCCATCTTAAGTACTGGCAGAAAGTCTGCCAGTGTAAATTTTTTTTTTTTTTTAAATGTTAAATTATATATTTTCTGCAGTGTAGGATCCCCCCTTACCACCCAACCTCCCTGAGCCCCCCAAACAGCTCTCTAACCCTCCCCCTCTCACTATTGGGTGCCATTTTGGTTACTGACAGCTTTCTGCCAGTACCCACTTTTTAAAATAATGTGCATTTTTAATATAATTTTTTTTTCTGTAGTGTAGTTGACCCCCCTCAAAACCCCCTCCCCCTCTCCCAGATCCCTTTTTGAAAACATTATTTCCCCACCCTCTCCAACTCCAACCCCCACCACCCGCTTCCACCAAGACCACAATCGATGCACATATTAGTACAGATCACAGGGTTCGCACATGTGCACATGCCCCCGCCCAAGTGCGTGCTACCGCATGCCCCGGGGACTGATCCGACACTGCTGGCTGGAAGTAATCTAGCAATGTGCCCCCACCCACCTCCCTGCAGCTGCTCCCACCCACCAATGATCAGCACCATCGCTGTCCAATGCAGAGAGGGCCACAGAGTGGCTTTTTATGCATCAGTGTTTGAAAAAAGGTATTGCAGTGATGCCTCAATATCGAGGCATCACGGCAATACCTTGAAAACGGCTGGAAACGATCAGGATCCAACTCACACACCCAACTCTACTCAAAAACCCACCCAATCCCCCCTTAATAAAACCTAACACTAACACCTTGAAGATCACCCTACCTTGTGACGTCTTCACCCAACTGGGCAGAAGTGGTCCTCCAGATGGCCAGAAGTCTTCATCTGATCCGGGCAGAAGAGGACCTCCAGATGGCCAGAAGTCTTCATCCAGACGGCATCTTCTCTCTTCATCTATCCGGAGCGGAGTGGGTCCATCTTCAAGCCAGCCGATGCGGAGCATCCTCTTCCATCCGACGACTAACACTAAATGACGGTACCCTTAAGTGACATCATCCAAGATGGCATCCCTTTAATTCCGATTGGCTGATAGAATTCTATCAGCCAATCGGAACTAAGGTAGAAAAAATCCTATTGGCTGATCCAATCAGCCAATAGGATTGAACTTGCATAGATTTTGATGGCAGATAAGAACCATAGCCCGAACAAGTCTGCCTAATTTTTCCTGAAAGTATAAACTTATCTAGTTTGTAGGATAGCCTTATGCTTATCAAAGGCATTAAATAGTATGTAGTATAGCCTTATGCATATCCCAGGCATTAATTGGTACGTAGGATAGCCTTATTCTTATCCCAGGCATTAATTGGTACATAGGATTACCTTATTCTTATCCCAGGCATTAATTGGTACATAGGATTACTTTATTTTTATCCCAGGTATTAATTGGTACGTAGGATTACCTTATTCTTATCCCAGGCAATAATTGGTACGTAGGATTACCTTATTCTTATCCCAGGCAATAATTGGTACGTAGGATTACTTTATTTTTATCCCAGGTATTAATTGGTACATAGGATTACTTTATTTTTATCCCAGGTATTAATTGGTACGTAGGATTACCTTATTCTTATCCCAGGCAATAATTGGTACGTAGGATTACCTTATTCTTATCCCAGGCAATAATTGGTACGTAGGATTACCTTATTCTTATCCCAGGCATTTTTGAAGTTCCCCACAGTGTTTGTCATTACTACCTCTTGTGGAATTTTATTCCATGAATCAGTCACCCTTTCTGTAAAGAAGTACTTCTGCAAATTACTCCTGAATCTATTACCCTTCAGCTTGAGATCATGACCCCTTGTTCTTGAATTTTTTCTTTCTATGAAAAATACTTACAGCCTCAGCTTTACTAAGCCCCTTAATATACTTGAAAGTTACTAGCATACAAGTAAAGTAAAAATTGTTGTAAAGGAGGACTAGTAAAATGGAACAAGGAAAGACTTCATAGCCTTTATTTCTATAGCTTGCAAGTATTTTACGGGATTTAATAAAGCTTTTTTTTTTTTTTAAGAACAACACCAGAACAAGTGATCAGACTCTCAAATCTAAGAGTAGTATGTTTATATGTGTTTTGTAGAGAGTTTCATTAATGGAACAAACTTTCAATAGAGGGGCTAATGATAAATAATGTATGCAGTGGCATAACTAGACCTCACTGGGCCCCAGGACAAATTTTATCGTTAAGGTGCATACAAATTCTTCAAAGATTTTTTTTATATTTTACCAAAAATGTAAAATTTGTAAGTAAATTACACAGGAATAAATCGTAATTTTAGTATACTGATTAGCAAAAATCACTTAGATCCCCATGGTATAAACTGCCCTGGAATAGCTCCCAGTGTCATATACAGGAGTTCAGTTGTTAGTAGGGGTATAGTGGACTTAGTGCCTCACGTTTCTATTTTTATGCCTGTTTTACTAATCCTTGTGCTCTGTTATTTGTATTTACCTATGTACTTGCACTTTATAGCTTTGGCAGCTTAGATGCCGGATATATCTGCCCTGTGTTATACCTCTTTGGTTATATCTAGGGGTTACAGGTGTCAGATGGGTGTAGCTGTCCTATTCTTCATAGGTGCTTTTCTATACTTACATGTGCACTATACATTTGATTATCTGAGCTGCTGCTAGCGACCGGTCACTTATTTTTATTGATTGTATGTGAGTTTGTGGGATCGTTTCATCCTCTAAGTGTGTGTTTAGTATCCCACTTTCTGTATGGAGTGATAATCCTGAAGTAACTTCACTCCTATTTCCACTATTAAATAAATATGCACGTTTTTGTAAAAGAGTGCTGATATCCCTGTCTTTTTACAGGTACATTTATGTACGTGCCTTTCTTTTTCTTTAAACCATTTTTCTAATTATATTTACACTGCTAGTACGATTCACACTAAGAAGAAGCTCAGTGGACACAAGACTATTTATCCATATGTTTGGTGCATGTTGATGCCTTTTTCTGGAAATTTCCCTTAAAGGAACAGTCAACTCAAAATGTGTTATTGTTTAAAAAGATAGATAATCAGTTTATTACCCCTTCCATAGTTTTACACAGAACACATTGTTATATTAATACACTTTTTACCTCTGTGATTACCTTGTATCCAATCCTCTTCTGACAGCCCCCTGATAACATGACATTTTATTTGTTATCGATTGACTTGCATTTTATCCAATTAGAGCTGTTTTGTGCACAACCCACGGGCGTGAGCACAATGTTATCTATATGGCTCACATGAACTTGCAGTCTCCTGATGTGAAAAGCTAATAAAAAAATAGGCAGAAATTTAGAGGTTTAAAAAGTTATAAATTATATAAATATAACAATGTTGGTTGTACAAAGCTGGGGTATGGGTAGTAAAGGCATTATTTATCTGTTTAAACAATGACAATTTTTGTGTCCCTTTAAGTAGGAAAGTCCAGAAACAGGTCTAGAACTATTGATGGAAAAATGTAGTAGTAGCATGAAAGAAGAAATGAACATACACTTGCAACAGATGTACCTAAAGGGGATCTTTTGTAGGTATCACATACATTCTTCATCTAGTTGCTCTACTTTCTTCAGTGATTCTTAAATTCTTGTACTCATTTTCAGATTAATCTACTGAAAACAACAACATTCCTCTGAATAGAAGCGAGTCACAGAAACGTACTGCCATCTGTAGCGTTAATTGCATCAACAGCAGGTGTTCTTCATCATCAAGGTGAGCCAGTCACACACGAGGAACTGGCAGTTCAAGTAGTTTTATTTTATATGTCAGTGATAAATGGATGCTGAGAAAATGGCTATAAATCTTTTTTTTTTTTCAATGACATCTTGTAAAAGAAAAACACATCTACTTAGGGACCATATGAAAATGTACAGCATGCAACCGGAAGATTACAGTAAAGAATTGTTTTCCTATTAGTTAGGTAAATAGCAATCATTCTATGGTGCTCACAAAAATCGTATCCAGGTAGAAATAAATAAAAAAATAGGATTTCCTACAATAGAAGAATATATTATAAACATAAAATAGAATCAACAACATAAATCGATTGTACAATAATTGTCTTCGATATTAATTCCTAACAAGTTTGAGGTTCTATTCTCAATCTCTTCAAAGAGTTGCACTATTCTACTGCCCAAAAATATTACATATAAAATATTAAAAAATATTAATAAACATGTATTAAATATTATTATGCATACTTTAAAGTGAAGGTAAACTTTGATGAATGAAAGCCCGGGTTTTAAAAAATACTATTAAAAACAGGGGCACATTCTTTCATCAAAGTTCAGAAGCACAGCACATGGGATAGTTAAGACTATAAAAGGACCCTGTTCTTATCTGATATTGCGCGCCAAGCTCTGTATTGCTGTATAGAGTGACATGCTGTCATTCTGCTGTAATCTTGCTTAATTGTACAATAATAACTTTTTTAATTTGGATCAGTTGCTTGACATTGTGTTTTTTTTCTTCAATACTAGCTTTTATTTCACAGGTAAGTATTTAGTTTTAAATAGGTCTTATTTAGTTAATAATTGCAACTTTAGTTTAGCTCTATTTTAATTATGTTAAAGTTAGGGGGTGTTAGGGTTAGGGTTAAGTTAGGGTTAGGTTTAAAGGTTAATAGTTTAATTTAGGTTGTTGCGATGTGGGGGGCTGGTGGTTTAGGGGTTAATAGGTTTATTTAGTGGTAGTGATATTGGAGGCAAGAGGTTTAGGGATAAATACATTTATTTAGTTGCAGCGATGTTGGGGTGCGGCAGCATAGGGGTTAATAACTTTAATATAGTGGTGGCGATATCGGTAGCGGCAGATTAGGGGTTAATAACTTTATTTAGGGGGCAGCGATTTTGGGAGCGGCAGATTAGGGGTTAATAGATTTATTGAGGCAGCGGCGATATTGGTAGCCGCAGATTAGGGGTTAATAACATTATATAGGTGTCAGCAATGTCGGGGGCAGCAGATTAGGGGTTAATAACTTTATTTAGGTGGCAGCGATATCGGGAGCGGCAGATTAGGGGTTAATAGATTTATTTAGGTGGCGTGATATCGGGAGCCGCAGATTAGGGGTTAATAACATTATATAGGTGTCGGCAATGTTGGGGGCAGCAGATTAGGGAGTTTTAGGTTATAAACATGGGTTTATGTTAGGGTGTTAGGTTTAAACGTTAGTTTTTTCCCCATAAACATCAATGGGGCTGCATTACGGAGCTTTTCATTCCGCAATCGCAGGTGTTAGACATTTTTCTTACCCGCTCACCCCATTGATGTCTATGGGGAAAGCGTGCACGTATGTGCGGTATGGAGCTTAAAAACACCATATCGCATGCACAAGATGGCTGTTTGAAAACTTGTAATGGCTGCGCTATAGGGGGTTAAATAACGCAAGTTTTGTTGCGTTCGTTAATTTCCCTATAGCGCGCATAACTCGTAATCTAGCTGTTAGTATTCTTTGTTGAAAGCTAAACCTAGGTAAGCTCATATGCTAATTTCTAAGATCTTGAATGCAGCGTCTTATCTCAGGGCATTTTAACAGTTTATCACAGCTTGAGGGAGCTAGTTAATGTGTGCCATATAGATAACGTTGTGCTCATGCTTGTGGAGTTACCTAGGAGTCAGCACTGATTGGCTAAAATGCAAGTCTGTCAAAAGAACTAAAATAAGGGGACAGTCTGCAGAGTCTTAGATACAAGGTAGTAACAACAAACGATAGCAATGGCACCAGGAGTCCTTCACCATAGGATTTTATTCAAGTGCACAAAATACAAGCGACGTTTCGGGCAGTGCTGTCCTTAATCATGCATACATAGGTATTAACACAGCTTCCTTAAATATCCTTAATGGGGTACACCCCAATGGCATCATACTTGCACATTAGGAAGAAAAATTAACATTTTTAAAGTGACAGTACATATTTATAAAAACATAGTTAAATCCCAGTCCCTATTCATTCCATTCAGTATCAGAGTTTCTAATTTATAAATCCAAAAGGATTCTCTTTGTTTTAATCTCTTTTCCCTGTCACTCCTTCGTCCTTAGGAATGTGTTCAATTACTTGGTACCTTAACAGAGTGACCTAGCTTACAGAGTGACCTGCTTCTCTGAAATGGCATGCCACGGGAGATTTCTCATAATTGTTTCTAATGTTGGATTTGTGTTCCGTGACCCTGTCGTATAATTTAGAACATGGGCATTTAAGTATATAAATAACAAACTCAGTGTTACAGGTAAAAAAAAAACATTAATAGAAAATCTCTTGCCAGTACGGGGATGAAAGAATTGGGGACCTTTTAAAACATTATTACAGTTTGCACATCCCAGACATGGAAAGCTGCCATTTCTCTTACTGCCCAAAATAGTTTGTCTACTCATTTTCTTCGAGCCTAAATCTGATCTAATGATTTGATCTCTCAAATTTCTGACTCTTTTAAAGGCTGCCATAGGACGTTTCTGGAATTCAGTTATGTCTGGATTGCTATGTTAAAATGTTGCAATGTTTATTAACAATTTTGGCGACCTTGTTACTTTGTCTGTTAAAACTGGATACAAACACTACTCTGTCATGGGCCTCTTTTTTCTTTTGTCTTAAAGTGAATGTAAATTTTGATGCTAAAGTGCCCGGTTTTTAAAAATTAGATAAAAAACAGGGGCACATTAATTCATCAAAATTTACATTTCACTCCTGTTGTAAATAAAAAAACTTACCTTTTAATCTTGACAGCCGCACCAGCTTCCTCCGCCCGTCGCAAAGCCTCTTCCTAGGTCTAAAATTAGGAATCCGGCTTCCTCCAATCATGGAGTTGAATCAGACACTGATACCCCGGAGGGGAAGCGGTGATTGGAGGATGACCCAGCCATCATTTCTGACATCAGAAATGGCTTGCGACAACCGGAGGAAGCTGGAGCTGCTGTCAAGTTTAAAAGGTAAGTATTTTTTCACAACGAGTGAAATATAAATTTTGATGAATTAATGTGCCCCTGTTTTTAATAAATTTTTTAAAAACCAGGCACTTTTACATCAAAACTTACATCCACTTTAATGATTTTGAATGTGTAGTAGCAATTTCTTGTGTTTCTAAAGCCAACCTTTTTTCTTTTTCAATTAGTGAGCAGCTGGCACATGCTACGCTGGTGCTGAATATTTTGCTTATACTAGACTGTTTTCACATCAAATTCGTTCAAAGTGTTATACTGATACTGATGCAGCACGCATCACCACTCTGGCAAGAGGCACAAGGGACTTTAATAAGACCTCACCTACAGTCACAGTGAGTAACACCTATGAGAACATGGCTAAAAAACTAATTGCCCATGAACTACACTCCACCACCGAATACTACCGTGTAGCAAGGATAGCAAGGGGGTTAAGGATGATGCTCGCCCTACCCTGGAATACTGTGAGAAAATAAATGTTCTTTTGACCTGATGGTCCTTACCGTTGAATACCTTCAAAAAGAACTGTCCGATATGGATACAGAGTTGGTAAAGATGGAGGTGGAGCTACGATCAGGCTGGTCAGTGGAGGAGATGGAGGAATTCCTTAAAGAGGTTAACAAAACCATTGCTGACCTGAAAGCCACAATACAGGAAAACACTCCAAATTCCAGAGAGATGAGCAGAATTACAGGACGGGGGAAGTATATCGATGGCGCACCAATACGATGCGACACTTCCGTTTTCAGACGCAAAAGGAATCAGCTTTCAGGCAGAAACACAGAAAAATTAGAAATTACTTCTGATTCCTCAATGTGGGACTCAGAATTGGAGCCCATACCGGACGAGGCGGTAGGAGGCACAGGAAAAACAAACAAATACAGTGGGGGATCCCAAAAGCAGCAACCGGCCCAGACGAGTACAGAAGAAACCCTAGTTGTAAATATTTCTGATTATGCCCTAACCCCTGAAGAAATAACTGTATTGGAGAAAGGAATTTCTTTTTGCCCTGAGACTAACTGTGTTTTTTTTTTCAAATTGAGACAAGAACTGTTGCATCTATTTAGAACCTTCTTTTTTAAAAAATTATGTTGGAGAATTTGGTCAATCTGTGGAGAGTCCTCGAGAAAATAGAAATATAGATGAGTTATCAATTAAACATCTTGGCTTGAAAAATAAGAGCACATTTGTACCTACCAGATATGACCCAAGTATTAATGTATTTTTTAAATTAGTTATTATTTATGTTGAACAACTAAGAAAAAGCACACAGGGCATAGAGAAAACTCCCACTAGGCTGTATTTTTTTCTGGTAAAAATAGAAAGGCCTTGGAGAGTTTATATAAAAATAAAGATATTCTCTTGAAAGAAGCTGATAAGGGTGGGGCTACTGTTATTTTGAACAGGGACTACTATATAAATGAGATTAACCAACAACTAGCAGATCAATAGGTATATTTACCCCTGGATAGTAGTCCCATGTTAAAAATTCAACACAAAATTAAAAAATTTGTTACAAGAGCATTAAAGCTTGGTATAATTAACAATGAAACAGCCACATTTTTGATGAATACAGAGTCTATGATACCTATCTTTTACACCTTACCCAAGGTACATAAGAGATTAAAGGACCCTCCAGGAAGGCTCATTGTATCTGGGATGGGATACATTTTTTCCAGTATTGCAGTATATCTATAGGCTTTTAAGACTTTTTGTGGAAAAAATCAAATTCCTATATTAAGGACACAGATGATTTTCTAGATAAACTGCATTCTTGGATTTACAATCAGGGAAATGTATTCTGTATAGCCTAGATATTTCCAGTCCATACACATCTATACCACAATCTAGTGGGGTGGGAGCCATAAAGACTGCACTAATCCAATCCAAAATTACCTACCACAACACATTGAATATATAATAGATCTTTTAGAGATTATTCTCTATCACAATTTATTTCCATTCAGGGATCAATTTTACTTTACGTCGCCCCTACATATGTGAATGTTTTTATGAATGCTTTCCAAGAACACTTTATATATGAAAACACTTTATTCAATCAGTATGGCGCCACATGGTGGCGCTATATTGATGACGTGTTCGGTGTGTGAAGGGGCAACATTGGAACCCTGTTAGAATTTGTATCGGCCATTAATGGAGCTACCAAGCATATAAAGATCACTTAAGAGTACAGTGAGGAGAGTATAAACTTTCTGGACACTAGAGTGTACAAAGTAAATGCTGGCCTACAGACTGATTTATACAGGAAGGAAATAGACAGGAATAATTTGCTTCTCTATGACAGCTCACACTCATTATCTTTGAAAAACTCACTCCCACAGAGTACATTTTTAAGAGTTTGCAGAATTGTTTCCAACAAAGATGTACTCAGTAAGAGGCTTGATGAAATGGCAAACGTATTTAGAGATAGAGGGTATCCTGACTCACTAATTGAAAAACAAAAAAGGTTGGCTTTAGAAATACAAGAAATTGCTACCACACATTCAAAATCATTAAGACAAAAGAAAAAAGAGGCCCATGACAGTGGTGTTTGTATCCAGTTTTAACAGACAAAGTAACAAGGTCACCAAAATTGTTAATAAACATTGGAATATTTTAAAACATAGCAGTCCAGATATAATTGAATTCCAGAAACCTCCTATAGCAGCCTAAAAGAGCCAGACATTTGAGAGATCAAATCGTTAGATCAGATTTAGGCTCAGAAAAATTAGTAGACAAACTCTTTTGAGCAGTAAGAGAAATGGCAGCTTCCATGTCTGAGATGTGCAAACTGTAATAATGTAATAAAAGGTCCCCATTTCTTTCATCCCCGTACTGGCAAGAGATTTTCTATTATTGTTTTTTTTTTTAACTGTAACACTGAGTTTTTTATTTATATACTTAAATGCCCATGTACCAAACTATATTTTGGGGAAACAACTAGGAGGGTCCAACACAAATCCAACATTAGAAACAATTATGAGAAATCCCCTGTGGCATGCCATTTCAGAGAAGCAGGTCACTCTGTAAGCCAGTTAAGGTACCAAGTAATTGAACACATCCCTAAGGACAGACGAGGGGGTGACAGGGAAAAGATATTAAAACCAATAGAATCCTTTTGGATTTATAAATTAATAGGGACTGGATTTAACTATGTTTTTATAAATATGTACTGTCACTTTAAAAATGTAATTTTTTTTTCCTAATATGCAATTATGATGTCATTAGGGGTGTACCCCATTAAGGATATTTATGGAAGCTGTGTTAATCCCTATGTATGCATGATTAAGGACAGCACTGTCCGAAACATCGCTTGTTTTTTGTGCACTTGAATAAAATCCTATGGCGAAGGACTCCTGGTGCTGATGATATTGTTTGTTATTAGTATATTTATGGGGCTTTGATGTGAGGCCTAGCAGCTGGCACAGGCTACAATGGTTCTGAATATTTGGCTTATATTTATTAGATACAAGGTAATCACAGCAGTAAAAAGTATAATAATATGACAGTGTTGGTTATGCAAAACTGGGGAATGGGTACTAAAGGGATTATCTATCTTTATATATATATATGTATATGACACCCAAATCTACTTCTCTGCACCAGAACTATCTCCTTCCTTGCTAACCCGTGTCACTAACTGTCTTTCTCACATCTCTTCCTGGATGTCCTCTCACTACCTCAAGCTAAATCTCTCCAAAACTGAGCTCCTCATTTTCCCCCCTTCTTCCAAAATCTCCACCCCCAATATCTCTATAACTGTCGACAACTCCATCATTACCCCTACCCCGCATGCCCGATGTCTCGGGGTCACATTTGACTCAGATCTTCCCTTCACTCCTCACATTCAGTCCTTGGCTACAGCCTGCCGCTTCCACCTTAAAAACATCTCTAAAATTAGACACTTCCTTACACAAGACACAACTAAGATTTTAATCCACTCTCTCATTCTTTCCCGCCTTGATTACTGCAACTCTGTCCTCTCTGGTCTCCCCACCTGCCGCCTAGCTCCTTTACAATCCATAATGAATGCCTCTGCCAGACTCGTCTTCCTTACACGTCACTCTTCATCTGCTGCGCCTCTCTGCCAATCCCTTCACTGGCTTCCTCTTGCCTCTAGGATCAAACACAAAACTCTCACTCTTACATACAAAGCCCTCAACTGCACTGCTCCCCCCTACATCTCAGACCTTGTCTCCAGATACTCTCCCTCCCGTCCCCTTCGCTCTACTCATGACCTCCTACTCTCCACCTCTCTTGTCACCTCATCACACTCTCGTTTACAGGACTTCTCCAGACTGGCTCCCATCTTGTGGAACTCTCTGCCTCGCTCCACAAGACTCTCTTCTAGTTTTAAAAGCTTCAAGTGCTCCCTAAAGACTCTACTGTTCAGGGACGCATACAACCTACGCTAACCTTTCCTAATACCAGTTCCTCTCCTCCACTGCAATCCCCTGAACCCTCTTAGCATGTAAGCCTAAAAGTCCAGCTGTTTGCAGATCTTCTTAAGAGCTGACTACAACAGTGCAACTTTTGGCAGGGCCCTCTACCCTATAATAATAATAATAATATATAAATATATGTATATAAATATATATATATACAGTGTATATATATATATATATATATATATATATATATATATATATAAAATATCTGATACACTAATAACCCCTAAACTACCACACCTCCAAACTACAAAGTACCCACTACACTATTAACCCCTAATCCACCACACCCCCACATCGCAAACTACCTTCTACATTTTTAACCCCTAAACCGCCAAACACCCCACATTGCAAAGTACCCGCTACACTAATAACCCCTAAATCACCACACTTCATATCACAAAGTACTTGCTACACTATTAACCCCTAAACTGCCCCATCCTCTCATCACAAACTACCTTACACTAATAAACCCTAAACTGCCACACCCCCAAATCATAAAGTACCCGCTACACTATTAACCCCTAAGCAGTCACACCCCCACATCATAAACTACCCCTCTAAACTATTAACCCCTAACCACCACAACCCCACATGGCAAACTACCTGCTACACTAATTACTCCTAAACCGCCACAACCCACATCTCAAAGTACCCTCTAGTCTACACTATTAACTCCTAAGCTGCCACACCCCAAAATCACAAAGTACACACTACACTATTAACACCAGCAAAATAAAACATGGGAAGCATAAATTACGTGAGTTAGCATAAACAAATTCACAGTAATTTAAATAGTGCACCTCTTGTAATATGGTTTTGAGCATAAAAAACACAGCAATTTCGTGATTACGTTTGAGCTCCTCACGCTAACAATGTTAAGGGGTTAATGGTTTCTTAACCAAAAGTATTTTTATTAGATTTGTAATCAGGCAATATACTAGTAAGATAAACTCCAGCTTCTAATATTTTTCTCTTTACAACAACCTAATGTTCATTCCAGCTAATTTGAACTGCCTATCTGATTGAAAAGAAAACATGCCTTTCACTTCATTCATTATTTCAAATAATTTGCAATCATTCTGTTACATTTTTTACATACTAAGCCACTGAAATATAGAAATACAATGTCACTCATATCATTGTTTAAAAGGTTAGTTACATGTTGGTATATGTTGTAATTTTCCTTATTTAAATACCTTAATGCTTCACTGAATCTTTACTGTCAAAAGGCTTTTTGAAATTAATTGCCTAACATGAATAGCAAACTAAAATTATTTTCCTATTGTGAAGGTGAAGAAAACTATTTATCATTACATTACATATTTCTGATGTCTCTCTATTATGTTCGGTTGTATAAGAAGTGAAATAACAATTAAAAAAGTTTGGAATAATGAAGTTAGATTTTTTTTTTTTTTTTTGGACAATTAAATTATACATTCCTATTCATGTAAAGTTCAAAATGAATGCGGAATTTGCCTAGAGATTAGTTTAAAGGGACAGTCTAGTCCAAAAAAAACTTTCATGATTCAGATAGGGCATGTAATTTTAAACAATTTTCCAATTTACTTTTATCACCAATTTTTCTTTGTTCTCTTGGTATTCTTAGTTGAAAGCTTAACTTAGGAGGTTCATATGCTAATTTCTTAGACCTTGAAGGCCGCCTCTTAAGAATGCATTTTAACAGGTTTTTCACCACTAGAGGGTGTTAGTTCATGTTTTTCATATAGATAACACTGTGCTCGTGCATGTGAAGTTACCTGGGAGCCATCACTGATTGGCTAAACTGCAAGTCTGTCAAAAGAACAAATAAAGGGGCAGTCTGCAGAGGCTTAGATACAAGATAATCACAGAGGTAAAAAATATATAAATATAACTGTGTTGGTTATGCAAAACTAGGGAATGGGTAAACAAGGGATTATCTATCTTTTAAAACAATAACAATTCTGGTATAGACTGTCCCTTTAATATTAACACTTTTTAATTAGGGAGTGTGTCAGCAATATGAATTTCCATACAAAAAGGCTTTTTATATATTTAAAGGGACATTATACTGTAAATTTATCTTTCCCTTTAATGTGTCCCTGATGGTCAATTTTATGTGGATGGAGCTCGAGTAAAGTTTGTCTTGTAGTTGTGTGTTATATTATTAATAATAATGGTTTTCTGGTTTTCTTCATGTCTTAAAAAGTGCTAAATTTGATAGTGGATAGCTCTTGAGCTCAATATGTTACTCACCACTTGTAATACGAGCGAAAAGAGCATGATAAAAAATTTCATAACGCTTAAATATTTAACATCCACTTTAATACTAGATTGTGCATTAAACTTTGTGCGAATTCATGCAAAAGATAACACACCCTGTTCTCTCAATTGCACTCCACTTGTAATGTAGCCCAAAATGGGTTGTGGTTTCAATGAGCAAAAATGTATTTTTCATAAAAAAATAAACATAAAAGAGCACATTTCCAATACAGTCATTGGAAACACATCCCTGTACTGTCCTTGTCCCATTGTACTTGAAATGTTGAATCATGTATATGGAGAAGAATTTAAATGAGGTAAAAAAAATTGCATCAAAAATATAGGAACAATACATTTAAAATGAAACTATTATTATTTATATAAAGTGTGTAGTTAAATAAAACTGTTGCAAACACTGAAGGCACAGAGCGCTGAAGGCACAATACTGAGCTCCTATAAGCCTTATTACTGTATAGAGCATGCCTGAATCAGCACAACTGGGTGCTATAACTCTTTTGAGTCTCCTTTTCTGTTTTATCCCTGTGGTCTACATAGGGATCCATTTAGCAAAGCTTTAATCTAAATGCAATCGCTGTGGTCAATATGCTTGCCAGACTCGAATCTACATGTCTGTCTAACTCACGGGTGTCAAATCAGACGTGAATAGCATCGGACAGTTGATAAATAAGAAGCATCGACGAAGCATCAATGTTGCGGATATCCTTATTTACCAAATGATCTACCCTGAATGTCCATTAAATGAAGACAGTTACAGTATGTCTTCTTTTTGCAACTTTATTTATATCATGTCATTCCTGTCCATGAACAAGCACATTTCTCTAAAGCTAATCTTCTATTTGTTAATGTCCTTGAAATAGCTACATTTATACCCGAACAAACAATAAATCTCATTGAAATGTACTTTTCGTTTTTTTTTTCTTTTTAGAAAAATCTGATATATGATATTTTTACATAAATTATTGTGTATTTGTATTTCTATAAATCATGATATGCTTTTCTCATCTGCTTTTTTTTTTAAAAAAAGGCTTATTAATTCTAGAATGTGTACATATATCTTTGCACATTCTTGTATATATATATATATATATATATATATATATATATATATATATATATATAGGTGGCCCTCGTTTTACAACGGTTCAATTTACACCGTTTCAGAATAACAACCTTTTTTTCCAGTCATGTGACTGCTATTGAAAAGCATTGAAAAGCAGTGCATTTATTAAAATAGCCATTAGGTGGAGTTGTCCGCTTGTGTTGCAGCAAAACCAAGCAAGCTGAAATTAATCAGTTTAACCAGACCTGAGCTATCAAGCAGATGTCAAAGGAACAAGATCTTCCTGTCTATAACTCAGTCCAGATTGGAATGCATAGAAAGAACTGTTTGCAGAATAATGCAAGTGAAGTCTCTGTTGTGTGATTATTTTATTAGGTTTATAATGCTGTTTAGCAAATGTTTTTGTTCATTTAACTTAGTTTAATTATAAAATCTGTGTTGTGTGATTATTTTATTAGGTTTATAATGCTGTTTAGCATTTAAAGTCTTCATTCCAAAGCTTTTAAAATAATGTATTAGGTGTTACTTATGCCTGGAACCTATCTCCCTTACTTCCCATTGACTTACATTATAAACTGGGCTTCAATTTACAACGGTTTCGATTTACAACCATTCCTTCTGGAACCTAACCCCGGCGTAAACTGAGGGCTACCTGTATATGTGTTATGTCAGAAATATTTTGTAAACATATTCAGCATGTTCATTGTTAGTGACTGTTTGTGACAAGAAACAGCATAGAACTCACCCCCTTTTATAATACCTTAACATCCCTTTGATTTCTTTAGCATTCGTGTGCTAAAAGGTGGCGTATCTAAATTTAGGCAAGCTGCGTCGAAATTGACTCAAGTGTACGTATTGAATGGTTGATACATTTTTCATTTGGTCGAATATAATTTTTAATTTGGTCAAATAGAGTCGTATGTGAGGGAGGATTTCCAGTGATACGCTCAAATAACGCAAGCATTGATTTGCATCAAAGTGATCTTGTGGGAACAAATATTTTAGTCGGACTGTTCTACATTTTACTATGTTGACGTCTTGTTAACTACGGCATATCAATTTAGCATAGCAACTAATGTGACGAGGAATTACAGCGTATTCACAGTTGAATCTTTGATAAATGGGCCCCATAGTCTATACTTTGAGATGCCTTCTGTTAATTTTGTCTTTTTAGCAGTTACTTCTTCATTTAGCGAAGAGCAGCCTTTGGATAATTCATTATGAACTCTATTTGATAAAGTTGTCGGTTTTTTTGTTTTTTGCTTTGCTCATTTAGAGGAAGTTTTTTTTTTCATTAAATTAAACACAAGTACAGGTATATATTTTACAACCCATAATCAAAAATATATAATGATACAGCTCTTATATATAAAATATATAATGACACATCTTATTATTCATAGAAATAATATCAAAAGCAAAACAGTAGTAGTTATCTTAACCTGGAAAGATGTATATGAATGTAGTAGACAACTAAAACAAGCAATGCAAAAAAATCTTAAAGAATTGCATAACAAATACATAATGAAATGCTGATTGCACATAATAATTGAGGGCAAAACAAATTTACTCTCTTCTACATCCAAGCAATTATAATATACAAATAAATCATATTGAGATTGAGACGTAAGAGTGGTCAAGTCCCACCTCTTTTTTTATTATTTTATTACTTAGACAAACAACAAAAACAAACAAGCAAAACAATAATCCAAAAATTGAGCTGAAATAGCTGCCATTATAGTAACTAGATTTTAAGAGTACAGCTCTGTAGAAGTGTCAACTATGCTATGAGCATAAGATAGCGCCCTTCCATTCAGGAATCTTAGAAATCTCAATATAGTTTAAAAGATTCACAAAATTATAACACAAACTATGAATATAGGAGGAAATAAAAGGAAATATTATCCCCTGTCCCCCCCCCCCCCAATTCCTTTTTTAAAAAAAAATAAAAGTTCTATCCATTTTTGCCTATACTGATCTCTCCTTTGTGCACTGTAATATATGCAGCTTACTACCAAAAATTGATGCACTGCAAGCCTGGTGTTTACAATACAAGCCCAAAATCATTGTGAACTCTGAATCGTGGCTAACTGCAAAAATACCTGACTCTGCCATTGCAATACATGGGTATTCATGCCATAGAATTGACAGAGCAAAGAGAGGAGGTGGCATTGTAATTGATGTTGACAATTCCACAAAGTCCACCCCCTTACAAAATTCTAGCTCTCCTGCCATCGTTGATTTCTTTTCTGGCACAATTGAGATCCTGTGCAGTAAATCAATCATTATTGCAGGAATCTACCGCCCACCTAGCTCCCCTGTGCATTCCATTTCTGACATAGCACATCTCCTTAGTGAATCCATAGCTCAAAACCCAAAAAGTTAAATTTTGTTTTTTGGAGATTTTAATATTGATTGGCTGAATCCAAAAAATAACAGTTGTTGCTCGCTGTTTAAATCTTTGCAGCTAACGCAATTAATCTCCTCCCCAACTCGCATAAACATCAAAAGCCATAATCATACCTTGCTCGACTGGATTCTCTCCACTTCTCCCGACCGAATCCAGGAGGCAGGTGTTCTCCCTAACAATTTCAGTGACCACTGCTTAGTGAACTGCATGCACAAAATAAAGGCAACTAAATCCTCTCCAAAGGTTAAAATCACCAGGTCCTTCAAAAAAATGTAATATTCAATAATTTCTAAATGACATCAAGAACCTCCCCTGGCACATATTAAACCTAATCCCAGATCTAGACTCTGCAGTTGAATTCTTTCAGTCTGAACTCCTACAAGTTTGGAATTTACATGCCCTGCTGCGTAAGGTGAGAGTAAAAGGAGCACACTTGAATTGGATCACAGCTGATCTCATTCAAATGTACCAGTTTCGGGATTTATTGTGGTCAAAGTTCAAGCATACTGGCTCTATGAACGATCACTGTGTATATAGACAATGGCGAAATATATGCACTAAACAAACAAAATTGGCCAAGGCCCAATATTTCTGTGAAAATCTGAACAATAACATATCAAACCCTAGAAAGTTTTGGAAACTCATAAATAACTTACACACTCCCCCAATCCACTCCCAACCCTCCACTGTCAATGTGGATAACCAAACCCTGCAACTCCCCTTAGAAGTAGCAAATGCCTTTAATTATTATTTTGTCGGATGCTCCAGCACCCTGATTGACTAATAACTAATAAATGGCACGCATCCTGAAACTACAAATGTGGATCAGGCCCCACTAAAACAGCAAAGACCCAATATAGAGAAGTTCAATTTTAGACCTGTACCCATCAATCAGGCCCATTTATCAAAGGGCTTGCGGACCTGATCCGACACTGCGGATCAGGTCCGCAAGACCTCGCTAAATGCGGAGAGCAATGCGCTCTCCGCATTTAACATTGCACCAGCAGCTCACAAGAGCTGCTGGTGCAACGCCGCCCCCTGCTGACTCGCGGCCAATCGGCCGCCAGCAGGGAGCTGTCAATCAACCCGATCGTATTCGATCGGGTTGATGTCCGGCGATTCCTGTCCGCCTGTTCAGAGCAGGCGGACAGGGTTATGGAGCAGCGGTCTTTAGACCGCTGCTTCATAAGTTGTGTTTCTGGCGAGTCTGAAGACTCGCCAGAAACACGGCCCTTCAAGCTCCGTACGGAGCTTGATAAATGGGCCTGCATGTCTTTAAGAAACACCTTAATAATCTAAAAATGAAAAAACAATCTGGACCTGATCAAATCCCAGCAATTCTGTTGAAGCTCAGTGCGCAGGCAATTGCTAAGCCTGTCACAACCCTAATTAACGAAACCTTGAGATCTGGATACATACCCAAACTCTGGAAAACTGCAAGAGTAGTGCCTATTCATAAAAGTGGGGAGTTATCCTTGGTTTCTAACTACTAACTATATCATTGCTCCCAGTATTGTCAAAAATCTTTAAAAAAATGCGTCCATACGCAATTATGCAAGTATTACCAACTTTCTAACTATCTGACCCCTGATCAATCAGGTTTTTGCCCAAATCACTCCACTACAACTGCCCTCCTAAAAGTTTGCAACAACATCCAAACTGGCATGGAACAAGGAGACCTAACTGGAGCTATTTTCCTTGATTTTGCAAGGCCTTTGACATAGTAGACCACGACATACTACTGCTCAAACTAGAAAACTCTGGTATTGCTGATCGTCCGTTAACCTGGTTTCGGTTATATATATCAGATCGATCACAATATGTCTCCATTTCTAACAGTGACTCCCTCCCTCTCCCAGTCAAGTGTGGTGTTCCCCAAGGTTCCATTCTCGGCCCCCTACTATTCACATTATTTATAAATGATCTGCCTAATGTCTGCAAATCCTCAACTGTACACATGTATGCAGATCACATGGTAATCAAACAATTCCGATCTGCCGCAGCTTGAAGCAGTGCTCCAAGACCAGTTCACAGAGGTAGAAAAGTGGATCTAAAAAAACAAACTCTTCCTAAACACTGACAAAACTGTCACAATGATCTTTGGAACGGAACCTAAACTACACAAATTACAAAATTTCCATCTACGCATCAAAACAAAATCCAATAGCACACTGACCTCAGTCCACTCTTTCAAATACTTGGGTATGTTGTTAGACCCTAATCTATCTTTTGGCCTCCAAAACTTGCATCTAAACTTTATCCAAAACTAGGTGCCCTGTACAGAAATAAATCTTGCCTCAGCCCTACAGTAAAGGAAAAGATTGTACAGCAAATGATGATGCCTATCATGGATTACGGTGACGTAGTATACGCACCTGCACCGCAAACTCGCCTTAATAAACTTAATACATTGTATAACTCATTCTGCTGCTTTGTGATACAATGTAACTACAGGACCCACCATTGTGACATGCTAAAAGAACTAAACTGGCTGACGCTGGAATCCAGACACATCCTCCATCTTTCCTGCCTTGTGTTTAAGAGCCTTTCTGGGAAGCTCCCACCCCTACCTGAGCAAAATGCTCTCCCCGGGTATTCCCACCTCTCTTTATATGCAAATTAATATGACCCTGGGGAAGTCTCCCTATGGGTGATGGGGGAAACAAGACGTGGACTCCTTGCCCAGTGTGCTTAGAGGAATGTGGCTGCACCTCACTGACGAGGCCCATAGGAGGCTGAAACGATCATCTGGGGTTGTCATGTTCTTTGTTCAAAGGAGAATTGCCTGGTATTTCGAGACTGGACTGATCCTAATTGGCGGGATCAGACTGATATACTTCAGGAAAGTTTTCCTTTTTGAAAAGCACACTGGTATAAAAGAGGCTGCCTCCGGGTGGTAAATCGCTATAGAACTAGCTGATGAGCTGTTGTTCGTTCCTGGTAGAGCGCTTCTCTCGTTATATGCAAATTAATATGACCCTGGGGAAGTCTCCCTATGGGTGATGGGGGAAACCAGACGTGGACTCCTTGCCCAGTGTGCTTAGAGGAATGTGGCTGCACCTCACCGACGAGGCCCATAGGAGGCCAAAACGATCATCTGGGGTTGTCATGTTCCTTGTTCAAAGGAGAATTGCCTGGTATTTCGGGGCTGGACTGACCTTAATTGGCGGGATCAGACTGATATACTTCAGGAAAGTTTTCCTTTGTGAAAAGCACACTGGTCTAAAAGAGGCTGCTTTCGGGTGGTAAATCACCATAGAACTAGCTGATGAGCTATTATTCGTTCCTGGTAGAGTGCTTCTCTATTTATATGCAACTTAATATGACCCTGGGGAAGTCTCCCTATGGGTGATGGGGGAAATCAGACGTGGACTCCTTGCCCAGTTTGCTTAGAGGAATGTGGCTGCACCTCACTGACGAGGCCCATAGGAGGCCGAAACGATCGTCTGGGGTTATCATGTTCCTTGTTCAAAGGAGAATTGCCTGGTATTTCGGGGCTGGACTGACCTTAATTGGCGGGATCAGACTGATATACCTCAGGAAAGTCTAAAAGAGGCTTTTTCTGGGTGGTAAATCACCATAGAACTAGCTGATGAGTTATTATTCGTTCCTGGTAGAGCGCTTCTCTATTTATATGCAACTGAATATGACCCTGGGGAAGTCTCCCTATGGGTAATGGGGGAAATCAGACGTGGACTCTTTGCCCAGTGTGCTTAGAGGAGTGTGGCTGCACCTCACTGACTAGGCCCATAGGAGGCCGAAACGATCGTCTGGGGTTGTCATGTTCCTTGTTCAAAGGAGAATTGCCTGGTATTTCGGGGCTGGACTGACCTTAATTGGCGGGATCAGACTGATATACTTCAGGAAAGTTTTCCTTTGTGAAAAGCACACTGGTCTTAAAGAGGCTGCTTCCGGGTGGTAAATCGCCATAGAACTAGCTGATGAGCTGTTGTTCATTCCTGGTAGAGCGCTTCTCTCTTTATATGCAAATTAATGTGACCATGGGGAAGTCTCCCTATGGGTGATGTGGGAAACCAGACATGGACTCCTTGCCCAGTGTGCTTAGAGGAATGTGGCTGCACCTCACTGACGAAGCCCATAGAAGACCGAAACGATCGTCTGGGGTTGTCATGTTCCTTGTTCAAAGGATAATTGCCTGGGATTTTGGGGGCTGGACTGACCTTAATTGGCGGGATCAGACTGATATACTTCAGGAAAGTTTTCCTTTGTGAAAAGCACACTTGTCTAAAAGAGACTGCTTCCGGGTTGTAAATCGCCATAGAACTAGCTGATGAGCTGTTGTTCGTTCCTGGTAGAGCGCTTCTCTCTTTATATGCAAGTTACATTGTAACACTAATATCTGAAATACAGATATGTCAGGACACACAAGGTGACTGTGTCCTGAGCTATATCATTAAGAGGCGCCTAACCATCGGTTGTTAAAAAAAGGGTATTGCATGATGCCTCAATATCGAGGCATCACTGCAATACCCTGAAAGCTGATGGAAGCAATCATGATCGCTTCCATTGCTTTAAACCCCTGAGGACCGCAATCATGATCACTTCCATTGCTTTAAACCCCTGAGGACATACAGGGTACGTCCTTGGTTGCTAACAGTCGTTTTTTGTAGGACGTACCCTGTACGTTGTTGGTCGTTAAGGGGTTAAAGAGAGAGTCTAGTAAAAAATATACTTTGATAATTAAAATAGGGCATGTAGTAGTTTAAACAACTTTCCAATTTATTTTTATCATCAATTTTGCTTTGTTCTCTTGGTATTCTTTGTTTAAAGCTAAACCTAGGATGGCTCATATGCTAATTTCTAAGTCCTTGAAGGCCTCCTCTTATCTAAATGCATTTTTAATGTATTTCACAACTAGAGGGCGTTAATTCATATGTGCCATATAGATAACATTGTGCTCGCTCCTGCAGAGTTACAGAGGAGTCAGTACTGATTGGCTAAAATGCAAGTCTGTCAAAATAACTGAAATAAAGGGTCAGTCTGCAGAGGCGTAGATACAAGGTATTCACAGAGGTAAAAAATGTACTAATATAACTGTGTTGGTTATGCAAAACTGGGGAATGGGTAATAAAGGGATTATCTATCTTTTTAAAAAATAACAATTCTGGTGACTGTCCCTTTAAGATTTCCCCATTGAATCTTTAAAAATTTTCTAAAGAATTAAACATGTGTCCCCAAATTATGAAAATAAATGCCCTTTCCTTGTCAAGTGTTAATAAACCTGTATCAATAAGATCATCAAAAGAGAAAAAAGCTGCTAGCGAACAACGATGCAATAAAAATTTTTTTTATTGGACGAAGACAATAAAAAGCACCATGGAGAGTGACAATCTTAAGCATTTTACGCCGCAGCAGGGCACTTACTCATCTATGTGTGCTTCCACAATATTGAGTTAAAAATGGGGGTTTGAAAAACAACCAATAGGTATAAACATAAAAAATCACAACTTCAATAAGCCAAATTGTTTCTATAAAAACTAGTTTAATATAAAATAAGCACTAACAGATAAAATTAATATTGATAAAAAATAGTGAAACCACTATATGTAACTAAACTTGAACTGTGTTAGTAGGTGTTACCTATATCAGAATCAGTCGGCCAACCTCGGTGTATAAAATAAGATAAAAAACATTAAGATATCGATATCTAAAGAAAAATATATATATATATGAAGAGATCATATATATCAGAAGTGTCAGATAAGATGATCAAGTCAATACATGAGGTATTATAAGTTTCAGGCAAAGGGAGAACTCCAGTTCTCACGTCTCATACTGAATTAAAGTACCTGGTGTCCTAATGTATTTCAGATCTTGGTATGTAAAGATCCAAATCAGTTGTTTTTCTTTTGTTACCAAAAGTCGATCTTAGAGCCTCCACAGAAGATATTGGTCCTTCAGCGTGTATCGGGGCGCTGCATCATCTTTTCGATATTGTGTAAGCACACATATATAGCACTATCCTGTACAGATATTAGCTTTGTAGAGCTCCCTTTTTCATATTCTTTGTGAGATGTTCAACTCTCTGAGCATACATAGTGTTTAAATACTGGTGCAGGGGACCTCACGGGATATGTACGTATGCTACAACCCACTAACATATACTTATCAGACAAAACAAGACTTTTTTTGGGGGGGATTATTAATCCAAAACAAATTTTAAATCAATATACATGTCTAAAATAGCCATTTGGACCAAGGCAAAAACTTAGCTGGGGTGCATTAAAACATTTCTATATCAATCAAATATTTAACTTGTTTTTGTTTAGGAACCAATTAAAATTTGATTTTGTAATGAGTTTTTTTTGTTTTGTTTCTTTTTACAGTAATGTTTGTCAACACTAAACAAATATCTATATAACTGTTAAACAAGTAAACAGTATTACTAAGGGACTTCAAGCATTTTTCTCTACATATCTGTAATACTGTATGTTTTGTACAAACCTAATTGTAAGCAGAAGCTCATGGCGATATCGGTATGTACATCGTATACGCTGAGATTGATGGAGTAATAGAGCAAGAGATACAAGCTCTATGAAGTAAACCTGACACAGCTCAGAGAGCTAAGAGGATTATGTATACAATGGATGCAATGCTGATGTTCTGTCAAAACGAATCAGTATGTTGCTTGCAACAGTTTAACACTTCTTGGCTGCTGTCCATGTAATCTCCTACTGCAATTACACCGTTTTAATTGATCTACCCTTTAAATGGTTAATGGATCCAGTTGCAGAACCTAGATGGTAATGCAATGCTTCACGTTTGATTTTTTTTCCCTCTGTAAAAGATCAAACTGACAAAAAAAAATTCACTTGTTGTCTTTGTGTATTTATAATGGGTATATTCAATTTATTTCACATTGCATTCTTGAAGCAGTGGTTTTGTTTTGCAGAACAGTAGACAAATTGTTTTATGAGCTAGGTTGGAAGCGTTTCTTATTTTGTAGACATAACAGAGATTAAACATAGACGTCTTTGTGAACTGTGTGGCACCATAAAGTTAAAAAAAAAACTTTAGAAAATGCTAGCAATAGTCTGTCATATACAGAGGATGTGACAAACTGTATTTTGGCTCAAATAAAGACGCACATTTTAGAAAAGGGACACAAAGAAAGCCAGATTGAAAACTGATACTTTAAATAAAGATTTGTCTTTTAAAAATGCTATTTTTATTTAAAACCTACAGCATGTCTAAAATAGATTGTATATTTCTATGATCATAATCAATTTTAGATAATCAAATCAGCAAACAGAATAAATAGGCCTCTAATAAGAAATGATATTCACTTATAGCCAACGGAGAAAATGCTCTTGAATTTTAGAGTTTAAAAGACCTGGTTATTAAAACTGAAATGCACAATATACTTGTATAAGCAAACATAGTTGTAATATAATCTATCCCGGTTTCAGTTATTTTACTGTGCAATTACCCAAAGAATATGTACATATGCTTCAAGAACTCTCATTGGAATGTTGTACCTGCTCAGAGAACTGACGGTCGTTTCTATTTTTTGGGGCAAATTGAGTAATTGTTAACACTCTACATGCCAGGAGCAGTGATTCATTGTGGTTGCATAGAAACAGGTAAATTATGGTAAAACAATTTAAATAAAATAAGCAGGTATATGATGAACTAATTGATGACAACACCCCAATGCCACTCTCTACCCATGAGATTATGTGAACCTTTCATCAGCACCTCTAATTTTTAAGTGCTTGAGCCTTTAGCTTTCGCAGGGTTAGATATGCAGTATTTATTTCAGCCTCTCATGTATCTGTGTAAAATTGTGTAATTTGCACTTTTAAGTTGTGAACAATGGTAAAAGTAAGCAAATTAAGAAAGAAATATGGATTGTATTTTTTCTTTTTTACATATCACACCATGTTCTTCAGATTACCAGTACAGTTTCTCTAAATTTACAGTTCATGCTGGATTTTGCCAGTGATTGCATAATTGACCACCAGTGTCGCTTGGCACAGTCTTTGAAAGTTTTTATCAGACACTGCTTTGGACCAAACTGTTTGCTTATGCTTATACCATCCTGCTGCCTGATGACCTGTCTTTGGATGACCTGTCTTTGGATGACCTGTCTTTGGATCAAGATTTATCCTATGCCCATTGCTCTTTCCTTTTTATCATTAACTGGATTATCTTTTATTGCTATCTGAATACCTCTGTATGACCTTGCTTGATTTAACTGAACCATGCCTGTTGGAAATTCCTGTAGTTTATCCTCTTGCTGTCTGAATACACGTGTGTAACTTTTCTTTTTTTTCTGCACTACACATATTGTTGTTGCAGATAAACCTCGTACTGCATGCATATCTGTGTATGACCCTGACTGTCTTACTGGACTGTGACTATTGGATATTCAGATAAGTTTAACATATTGAGAATTACCTGCTTTGCTTGCTGAGTGGTACGCCAAGCATTCTGCAACAGATGGCGGACATCCCATTATGTTCCAGCTATATTAGTTGTCATTTTATGGAGCAATATACAAAGAGAAAAGCTACCAAACTAGGGAAAACAAAGCATAATAGCTTGTTCTATGGCTAGTTACCACCTCAGGAGCAGTCTGGTTTTGCCCAGAGTGTGTCTTTCCTGTAGTATATCAGTTTGCTACCGTCCAGCACTAAAATACCAATCAATCCCTCTTTGAAGATATGAGAGACATGGCAAATCCCTGATGTAAATTTTGGTTTAGTGTGGGCCTCGTCAGTGAGGTGCATCCAATGGACTTGGACTCCCGGCCCAATGTACCTAAAGGGATATGGCTGGCAATAACTCAGTTCCTAGTTGAGTGCTTTTCATTGCTGTAAATGTTTTATGGACTGAACTCTTACATTGTGGTTGATTCAGCATTGCATTGCACATGTTTCACTGGAGTTTATATAATCTGATCAATGCTTTTTCTGTATCCGAATACTCCGGCCTGCTGTTATCCAGTCTCCAGCTGATGTGTATTCTATTACTTGAAACATGAACAGGTACATTTATTTCTCCTTTTATGTTTGGGTCTTATCCATTCCATATCCCTTGTGTCCAATATCAATATTATACAAGTTTATCACTGAAATGTGACACATGAGTGATTTCATTTTACATTTAATGCAATAACCACATCAGGTTCAGCATTTTTAAGAGGGATTGGTGTAGTCGGCTTACAGTTTATGTCCCAATTAATTTCCTATAATAATGGATGTCAAATTAATTTATTTTGTACATTTAAGGGATACACAGTATGGAATCAGGGAGGGTGATAAAATCCCCAATCATTATTGTAGAACCCCAGTTCTTGCATAATTTTACAATGCTATCCTTTTTTTCATATTAATTACTTTTCTCAGGGAAAGAAGAAACAGGGGTGTTTAAGAAAGCATTAAAAGTAGTAGGCGATTATGATCTTATCCTACCAGCAACACCTTCCACCCTTGTTATGTAGTTTTGGTACCCTCAAAGTCTGATGAAAATGTTATCAGTAGAATTTAAAGAAAGTCATTTTTCCATGATATTTATGTGCTTTTTTAAAAGACTAAAAAAGGGGAGTGAACCAGGAGCGCTACAGCTAAAGGTGCTAAAAAATATAAGACAATGTGTTTGATACTTGGAAATATGACAGGACAATAACGTATCTAAAATGAGACACAATTTAATTGACAAAAATAGTAACAGGTAAAAACGGACGTCTCCGTAAGTAGAAAACTTCTTAAGTTGCCGCCATATAAATATTGCAATAGCAGAAAGAGTTTGTGGTGAAAAATAGAAATAGTCCAGTGTACACTTACAATTGCTCTATTCCGTGTTGGTTTGCTAGCAAACAAGGGCTTACCCCAGACCTTCCACTCGATGTTCTCTGTGGGTAAGTTACAGCCGTTAGCGCGATGACGTCCCTTATGTGGGCGCTGTCCCAGACGGGCTCTCTGATTGGACCAAATTCGGAACCAGCCGACAGCGGTAATGGTGACTCTTTTAGCTATGGTATAGCAATCCTCCAGTGACAGATACCTGCTCTTAGTGCTAGATAGCACGCAAGGTACACAATAAATGCTGTGAGCGGACTTGATTAAGAGTTCAGAGAGTTAGTTGCAAGTCTTTCCAATAGCTAATTATATTAGCGAATTTGCACAATCCTCAGTGAACACTTTGGTAGCTCCAGCTACAAGTAGTAAATCTTAGTGGTTGTTGCAGTACATCAACGCGTTTCTCCCTTTACAGGGCTTTCTCAAGATTCATCTTGAGAAAGCCCTGTAAAGGGAGAAACGCGTTGATGTACTGCAACAACCACTAAGATTTACTACTTGTAGCTGGAGCTACCAAAGTGTTCACTGAGGATTGTGCAAATTCGCTAATATAATTAGCTATTGGAAAGACTTGCAACTAACTCTCTGAACTCTTAATCAAGTCCGCTCACAGCTTTTATTGTGTACCTTGCGTGCTATCTAGCACTAAGAGCAGGTATCTGTCACTGGAGGATTGCTATACCATAGCTAAAAGAGTCACCATTACCGCTGTCGGCTGGTTCCGAATTTGGTCCAATCAGAGAGCCCGTCTGGGACAGCGCCCACATAAGGGACGTCATCGCGCTAACGGCTGTAACTTACCCACAGAGAACATCGAGTGGAAGGTCTGGGGTAAGCCCTTGTTTGCTAGCAAACCAACACGGAATAGAGCAATTGTAAGTGTACACTGGACTATTTCTATTTTTCACCACGAACTCTTTCTGCTATTGCAATATTTATATGGCGGCAACTTAAGAAGTTTTCTACTTACGGAGACGTCCGTTTTTACCTGTTACTATTTTTGTCAATTAAATTGTGTCTCATTTTAGATACGTTATTGTCCTGTCATATTTCCAAGTATCAAACACATTGTCTTATATTTTTTAGCACCTTTAGCTGTAGCGCTCCTGGTTCACTCCCCTTTTTTAGTCATTTACTTACCTATTTTGGGAAAACATAGGTATTCTCAGGAGTTTGGTGTGTTCACCCTGCGCTCACTGGTTTTAATATCTTTTTTAAAAGACATTAAGAGTTCAATAATAAAAAAAAAATACACTTCCAAAATGATATCTGTATATCAAATCATTTTAAATATACAAATACATTTTGCTCTCTTAGGTCACTCTAAAATTTGTAACAATAACTCCTAAAGTAATTTTTAATAGTAAAATCACCATACACAACAGTTTTACTAAGATGTTAGTAATAGTAAAAAAATAAACAACACATGCAAATTTAATATATTGTGTATTTATTAACAGTTTGGTACCAACAAAATCACAATTTCCAAGTTTAAAAGTCCTTAAGAAGCTAAATATCAATCAGACCAATATAGCTGATTAGGCTGAAGCTGTGTCTAAAGAAATGTAATAAACCACTATCTTAAAAAAAATGGAACCAATTCACTTCTCCTATTAGAGTTTTATAGGCCATCGGAATCAATATAAAGATACAAAATCATTCAGAAGTATACTTATATTTGCAAAAATAGTTCTCTTTTCTGGGGCACTTGACCTCAGACATCATACTTCAGTAGGCCTCATGTATACACATTTGACATATACATATAACCTAAAGGGTATTGTGTCTTTTATGTGGGCAAATTTTACATCCATATATTTCATTTATAAGCATGTATTCCAACAGATAACCAAAATGTAACCACATACGCATGGTTTTAAAGAATATGTAGCATATTTTATAACTTATACTATAGACAAGGCACTATATATTTGTATGCACAAATCGTCACCATGAATATTGTTTCTAAATACAACCAATTCATATGCATACTATGTGAGGAACAACAGGTGTGCTGTATTTTTATGTTTTCTATCAAAGGGATATTATGATTACATTCTATCAATGGTCTGTTAATGAGGTTTTATTATTTTGAGGTAGAGAAAATTAACTATGGAATTGTAACAAAATAGCTCAGTGATCCCGCAAATTTGGTTAGACTAAAACAAATATCAGATTAATCTCTCAGACATGAAGATTTCTAAACCTTGTCACATTTAGAAATGAGCTTGTTCAAGAAAAACCCCACACTTTGATTTATTGTGTGATGTTAATAACCATCTGTCTTTTCTTAATTATCCACAGGACAGATAACATAGGGACCACTGGAAATAGAAGTACCAGCTGTTTATACCAATGGATATTTTTTGTTATACAGCTATATGAAAATAATAACTGAAGTGATGGAATGTTTATTAAAGGGTTTATCACAATGCTTTAGAAAAGCTTATTAAATTATTTATCTACAGAAATCCCACTAGACTTTAAGGGGTCAATTCATCAAGCTCCGTCCGGAGCTTGATGCCCTGTGTTTCTGGTGAGCCTTCAGGCTCGCCAGAAACACAAGTTATGAAGCAGCGGTCTAAAGACCGCTGCTCCATAACCTGTCCGCCTGCTCTGAGGCAGCGGACAGAAATCAACCCGATCGAATATGATCGGATTGATTGACACCCCCTGGCCGCGAATCTGCAGGGGGCGGTATTGCACCAGCAGTTCACAAGAACTGCTGGTGTAATGATAAGTGCCGACAGCGTATGCTGTCTGCATTTATCGATGTGTGGCGGACATGATACGCTACATCGTATCATGTCCGTCCGCACAATAATAAATTGACCCCCTAAAAATGAAGTTTATTTATTAGATAAACATTTCTAAAGTATTGTGATAAACACCTAAGGGTTAGAGTACAAGTGGAGCACATAAATATTAGCCAGCGCTGCTAAATTAATAGTGCTTGCATTATTGAGCTCATATTACAAGCTGGAGGTAAAAAGTTTGCATTTAAGTGAAGAACTCAGGTGAGCTAACATCTGCTGGTTGTATAGTGTGGCTGCTCTAACTCCCTTTCCCCATACACTTCTAAGGGGCATGGTAAAAACCCTCTTCTGGATTTTGCTGGGATGCTAACCCAAAGATGCGCTAGCCAAAGTTGCCCTAGTCCAACTCATCTTTGTGAAGGATGCATGAATCAAGCCATGTACAAAGTTATCCTGAAAGAAAACTTTCTTCCATCTGCTCTGCCAATGTTCCCCAAATCTAAGGCATACCCTTGCAGTTCTATTGGCTGATTTTGGAATTCCAATTCAAATCAGCAAATAGAATGAAAACTTATTCTATTTGAGTGATTTGAATTGGAATTCCAAAATCAGCCAATAGAAATGCAAGGGTATGCCTTAGATTTGGGGAACATTGGCAGAGCAGATGGAAGAAAGTTTTCTTTCAGGATAACTTTGTACATGGCTTGATTCATGCATCCTTCACAAAGATTAGTTGGACTAGGGCAACTTTGGCTAGTGCAACTTTGGGTTAGCATCCCAGCAAAATCCAGAAGAGGGTTTTTTGACAGCATGAAGAAGGAGGATCGGGTTGAAGATGAAAGAAGACATCGGATGGAAGATAGAAAATAAAAAGACGCATTGGATGGAGGGTGGAAGAAGACAGCCCAAGAGGAGCTCCACAATGGAGCCGCTGCTGCCCTCCCTAAGGAGCCCAAATCAAGTTGGTGAGTACCAACTTTTGGGGTTTAGTTGTAGGTTTATTTTTGTCGGGGGGGGGGTTCTTTTAGCTTTAGAATAGGATTTTTTGTGTTTTTTAAGCAAAAGAGCTATATCACTGATGCTCTTTTCAGAGCATTTTTCTAGGATGGGGTTTTGTAACTTAAGTTTTTTTAGTATAGGGGTTTTTTTTGTTAGCAAAAGAGCTATATCGCCGATGCCCTTTACGGGGGATTTTTTTTACAATAGGGCTTTTTTGTAACTTAGGTTTTTTTAGTGTAGGATTTTCTTTAGCAAAAGAGCTATATCACTTATGCTCTTTTCAGGGCATTTTTTTAATATAGCGTTTTTTCTAACTTGGGTTTTTTTTAGTATAGGATTTTTTGTTTTGTTAGCAAAAGAGCAATATCAATTCTGAAAATCCCAACCGCTTGAGGTCCCAACGCTGGCTAGTAATGTCACCAGAAGTGCTGAGGAATAAAGGTGCACAGAGGCAGCCGAAGGGGGTGCACACCTGTAAGCGGCCAGTTCCGCTGCAAGCAATACAGGCAGGAAAAGAAAACGGCAGCACACGACAGGCACAGTAAATTTAAAATTTAACTTTTAATAAGCAAGATAAAAGTTAGGTACATGTAGGCAACATATTCTAGCAATCCTTATGTGTTTTGTGCCCGTACTTGGCACTTAGTCATAGGAATGATCTCTAATGCACTGGCCCTCCATTTAAAGCAGCAGTGTCCAATCAATGCAACAATTAAAAAATGGTCATAATTAAAAACACATGACAATGCCTGAATCGTAACATGATAACATGATAAATTTATAAGGTTCACAAAATAATCTAAGCAACACATATTAAGTAAATCTATTTTGTAACCTATGGTTTAGCTATATGCAGGTAATTAACAATTGTGAGCATATTGAACGATTGTATGATTTACAGAAATCCCAATAGTAAATTGGTCAAACAGTACCCAAAACAACAACCCTTAGCATGAATTTATAAGATATATATATATATATATATATATATATATATATATATATTATATTATATATATATATATATGGTTTTACAATGTAAGTGTTGATTCAACACGTTAGCCAATATAAGGATTAATAGTAACCCAATAATAATAATAATAATAATAATAATAATAATATATGATTCATATTATATATAGAATCAGTAATTTTGAAATAATTTCCTGAATATCACATAATATTTAGCTGATGGTAAAAAAAGTTTGAGTAACTATGTATGATAGTCTGACACAATGGATGAATAGGTCTGACAATTAGCAGTAAGCTAAGGCAATAATTAATCTACATATAGACTCATGTCCCACTCCTGATTCAACCCAAGGGGGGGGGGTATTAGATTTTAACTTATATATCCAGTAAAATGCATGTTTCTGTAACAGTTTTTACTTATTACCACCCCTTGGTGGGGAAACAATCGTGTTTATGATTCTAACATTCTTTGGAAATGCATTGGTCATGTGGGTAAGATTAAGATGCCTGGCTACTGCTGAATCTTTATTGAAGTTCTTTGAATCGTTGATGTGTTCCCTCACCCTTGATCTAAATTCTCTAGTAGTCTGACCTACATATTGCTGGGACAAAGGGTACACTCCAAGAAGTACACCACAAATGCTGTCCTACAATTGGCATAGAATTGGCATACAAATGGCAGTGTTCACTTAGCGCCTACTACTTCAAAAGACCCTTAGCTCTGATAAGTGACCCCTAGTGGTCAGAAACATATGTGGAAAATCAGAAAATATCAAACCGCCAGCTTAACGGCAGGGTTCAAAGTAAAACCAAATCCTTTACAGCTTAATAAGGATAAAAGTTTATTTAAAACAATCTTTAAAACAATCTTCTTAACACAGCTGGTGTTTCTATCTTGGACAAATACCATACAAATTATGGTGTGCATACAATAAAAATAAAAATAATTTGTAACATACAATAAATCATCTTACATGGATCCACATATTAACATTTAGAAATTACAATAAAAAACACTCAGAAATTACAATAAAAACAAGCAATCCTTTAACAGTGTCAACTGCTATAGTTATTATACAGTTAGAACCGGAGTGGTAATAATCTGACTTAGACTCTAATGGGGTTTTCCTTTATCAGTTTCCCTGGTGTTGCATGTGTATATTTGTACTGAACGGGTTAAAACTCAGGTTTTGGCCTCAACTCGTAATGATTCCTTGTGTGCTGTGAGCTAGAAAAAGAGGCCCGATCTACTGTACCTTATACGAGGTTCAGTGACCGTTTTCCGCTAGCGGAATAGGATGAATAATTTGGGCTGGATGCAAACAGTGTATGTGGGGGTCAATCAAAATGTTAACTTGTTAAATTAAAAAGATCAAAATCAAAGAAATACAATTGGTGCTACTATACAATCCAAAAAACGAAAATATGTGAAAAATAAGAAAACACTGTGGAACGATGCTTCTAAACGAAAGATTCAAAAATATGCGAATGAAAATCACACATAGAAAAAACAGTGGTAGTCTCCAAAATAGTAACGTGTGTATCAGTGAGATGTGGAAATCAATAAATGCCGAATCCTCAAATTTCACTAGTGACCAGCATGATTACAGCCAAATAAACAAACATAAATAAGTGTATGAAAATTAAGTCGATAGTTAATGCTAAAGTGCTCCGGGTAAAAATGTGGATAATATTCCTCTTTCTGTGGTTAAAAAGTCTATGTACAGTATTATTTCCTGTAGCTGGGATTGGGCTTCAACGTCAATAGGCAGTTGACAGCTCCAGCGTTACCCAGGTGTTTAATCCTTCTGCCGAAAGAAATAATAATAATAGTGCAGATTGTTTTTCAGACAAATGTATAAATTGGATTACTACTCACCAGTCGACGCATTTCGGTCATACATAGACCTTTTTCAAGACTGGTTTTATGTGGACTTCAGGGTCTTTAAATAACCCATACTAAATTGCCTGTATCATGATATCGGAAAGAAATTCTTAGCAGTTCCGGTTCATTGGGCTTAAAATATTTATCACCTTTATACATTCATTTCTATTTAATAATAGGTCTACTTATGCAGTGTAATATCTTATTTATTAGTATAATGTGAAAATAGATAGTTCATTTACTTATAGTGTGTTGACCCCGATATTTCACCAATCTTATTGGTTAACATGTTATCCCTTTCTTATTGGTTAAAAAAATGGAGATGTGCACAGTATACTGAGCCTTATTGGCTCTTAATTCGATATGTGTGAAGGAGGATATTTCTTTTTATGTCAAGTTATAGCCCGCTCTCCTTGCTAGTATTGGCTGTTCTTTTCTGAAGTAGTGTGTTACTCCTATTGATTCCATATTGAGTACAGTGCTGTATATTATTACCTTCCAGTCCAATATGTGCAAAAAGGGGGAACATATATTTTACGGCTATCTGATTAGCCTATACAGGGAGTGCAGAATTATTAGGCAAATGAGTATTTTGACCACATCATCCTCTTTATGCATGTTGTCTTACTCCAAGCTGTATAGGCTCGAAAGCCTACTACCAATTAAGCATATTAGGTGATGTGCATCTCTGTAATGAGAAGGGGTGTGGTCTAATGACATCAACACCCTATATCAGGTGTGCATAATTATTAGGCAACTTCCTTTCCTTTGGCAAAATGGGTCAAAAGAAGGACTTGACAGGCTCAGAAAAGTCAAAAATAGTGAGATATCTTGCAGAGGGATGCAGCACTCTTAAAATTGCAAAGCTTCTGAAGCGTGATCATCGAACAATCAAGCGTTTCATTCAAAATAGTCAACAGGGTCGCAAGAAGCGTGTGGAAAAACCAATGCGCAAAATAACTGCCCATGAACTGAGAAAAGTCAAGCGTGCAGCTGCCAAGATGCCACTTGCCACCAGTTTGGCCATATTTCAGAGCTGCAACATCACTGGAGTGCCCAAAAGCACAAGGTGTGCAATACTCAGAGACATGGCCAAGGTAAGAAAGGCTGAAAGACGACCACCACTGAACAAGACACACAAGCTGAAACATCAAGACTGGGCCAAGAAATATCTCAAGACTGATTTTTCTAAGGTTTTATGGACTGATGAAATGAGAGTGAGTCTTGATGGGCCAGATGGATGGACCCGTGGCTGGATTGGTAAAGGGCAGAGAGCTCCAGTCTGACTCAGACGCCAGCAAGTTGGAGGTGGAGTACTGGTTTGGGCTGGTATCATCAAAGATGAGCTTGTGGGGCCTTTTCAGGTTGAGGATGGAGTCAAGCTCAACTCCCAGTTTCTGGAAGACACCTTCTTCAAGCAGTGGTACAGGAAGAAGTCTGTATCCTTCAAGAAAAACATGATTTTCATGCAGGACAATGCTCCATCACACGCGTCCAAGTACTCCACAGCGTGGCTGGCAAGAAAGGGTATAAAAAAAGAAAATCTAATGACATGGCCTCCTTGTTCACCTGATCTGAACCCCATTGAGAACCTGTGGTCCATCATCAAATGTGAGATTTACAAGGAGGGAAAACAGTACACCTCTCTGAACAGTGTCTGGGAGGCTGTGGTTGCTGCTGCACGCAATATTGATGGTGAACAGATCAAAACACTGACAGAATCCATGGATGGCATGCTTTTGAGTGTCCTTGCAAAGAAAGGTGGCTATATTGGTCACTGATTTGTTTTTGTTTTGTTTTTGAATGTCAGAAATGTATATTTGTGAATGTTGAGATGTTATATTGGTTTCACTGGTAAAAATAAATAATTGAAATGGGTATATATTTGTTTTTTGTTAAGTTGCCTAATAATTATGCACAGTAATAGTCACCTGCACACACAGATATCCCCCTAAAATAGCTATAACTAAAAACAAACTAAAAACTACTTCCAAAACTATTCAGCTTTGATATTAATGAGTTTTTTGGGTTCATTGAGAACATGGTTGTTGTTCAATAATAAAATTAATCCTCAAAAATACAACTTGCCTAATAATTCTGCACTCCCTGTACATAATTAGGATTTCGGCTATAAATTAGACTGTAGGTTACTTTAATTTGACAGTTAGTAACCTCAGCCTTATTTTTAGATATATTTTGAATCCATTGCCATTATAAAAATCTATTGCCATTATAAAAATTCAATTGCCATTATAAAAATCCATTGCCATTATAAAAATTCAATGGCCATTATCAAAATCTAATAATCGAAATTTATACTTGGTAATGTTTTATCAGATTTCTATTATTACATTAAGCTTTTTAAAACTGGAATGCTTACTTAATTTTCTGATTTTCCTGGGGAGATATCCCATTACTTATTGAATCATTTCGCACTGGGGATTAGGTTTGTTCCCCTATTTAGAGTAGAGAAAGGAAAAATGTGAATCTTTTATATCAAGGGATCATCAGGTTTTTTATGACAAAACTAATAAGTCACTTTTTCATATGAAAACTAATATTTGTTCCGTTTTTATGTAGATGAGACAGCGGTTTGTAATATATAAGACTTTATAGTCCACTTTTAGTCTAAGGACTATATCGTAGATTTCAAAAGTGTGTTATTACTTGCTCAGGATTTCCTCATAAATTGTCATTCTTAAATTAATTTGTTTCTTTGGGGCCCTAATGGGGATATTTTCTGATCTATAGTTCACTTTTGGTCCAAGGACTAAAAAGTGAATTTCATACGTGTGTTATACTATATATATTTTTTCTTGCTCAAGATTCCCTCATAGATTGTCATTCCTAAATTAATTTATTTCTCTGGAGCCCTAATGAGGATATTTTCTGATCTATTTGAAAGACTGTATAGATCCAACAGATTATAAAATCTACTTAATATAATCAGGGTAGAAGAGATACATTAGAGATATTTTGAGGAGATCCTCTAGTATTTCGAGGAGATCCTCTAGTATCACTGAGACTCTATTGGTCCAGTCAGATACATGATATATAGAGGGTTGAAAGTTATTTATACTTCATACTTATTATCTCGAGGTCAGAGAGGTATACATGGAGAGAGATAGGAGTTGGAATTAGTGGTTTCAATCCTCTGTATTCTTCTATTTTCATTCTCATAGAGTTGGAATTCGATCTTAATCCATTAAGAGAAATCATTTATTTGTTGAAAAGGAGAATACCGCTATCTGAATTTAGCAGCAATTAAAGATCACTGAGAAATAGAGGGGTCCTTCCTTTGAGGATTTAGAAAGTAGCCGTCAGTTCTTGATCATTTTTATCCAAGTTCATCATAGTCCTTTACTTAGTCTCTAAAAGTAAAGAATGTGGGACAATCTGCCTTATTGTCCTTTCATTTGGTTTCCATATTCTTTTCTTCAGATTTATTAGAGATACCTATATATACACGTCTTTCTAAAGAGAGGAATTGGAGCTGTTTTATCTTTTTCTTATTCCGTGTAGGTTTACAGATCTCTTGATTATTGAGGGAGATGAACATCACCCAGCCTCTTATTGGGGAGTCTTTGGATGTTAGGATATTACACCTTATTAGTTATTTAATAGGTGTACCTATGTTTTTCAAGTAGATGGAATTAAGGCTAATTTGCCTTTTTCTATTATATAACTTCCTTTAGAGAAGGGGCTATCGTCAGGCCTTTTTCTTATTTCATTGAGTGTATAGATATCTTCAGAGAGGGATGTCATTTACCTTCAGTCGAGAAGGGGCTATCGTCAAGCCCTTTTCTTATTTCATTGAGTGTGTGGATATCTTTAGAGAGGGGGATGTCATTCATCTTCAGGTGTTATTTAGGAGGTGGGACAAGTCTTCCTTATTGTTTAGCCCCCTTGGATATTGGCAATCAAGGTAGAAGATCCATTTGGATTCTTCAATCAATAACTGCTTTTCATGGTTGCCACCTCTCCAATTTTTTGGGACTTTCCGTATCCCTATATATCTTAATGATTTAATATCCCCAGGATGTTTCTCGGAGAAATGTCTGTATAGGGCCGTCTCCTTGTTGAGCTTCTCAATACATAGAAGGTGTTCCCATATTCTGTCCCTTAATGGCCTAGACGTCTGTCCCACGTACTGATGGCCACACGGGCATTGTAGTATATACACCACGTTCTTATCCTGACATCGGATTAGATCTCTGATCTTGAATTTTTCAGAGCTATTATGGGATTGGAATTCGGCAGTTTTTACACCGCTTTTACATGCCTTACATGTATGACAGAATATAATAGAATTGTGATGCATAGCAAAACACCTCTCAGCGATGCTGTGTCAGGGTTTTTTCCCCTGATTTGTTTGACATGTGCTGCTGGCAGCCATTTTACTCACCTCTTACTGAATCTGGTACAGTGTGTGTGATGCTGCTCATTTCCTGCATGCCCTCTTATAGCCAGACTGGTGTACATCAACTGTGTGAGACAGATTGCAGTCTCAGAATTGTGATGTCATCAATTATTATTTAAAGGGCCTCTGTTCAGTATGTTTTGCCCTTGTGTTGTCTCAGACCTGTTTGTGAGTTCCAGTTCCTCTGTATTACCTGGCTTTCTGACGTCCCTCCTGGTTCCTGATCCCTGGCTTGTTCCTGACTCTGCTGTTCTCCTTGTTCCTGATTCTGGCTAGTCTGACTACTCGGTTGTTATTTGACTTGTTGGCTTTTTATTATTTTTTCTTATTAATAAAGGTGTGATTATTTTTGCACTTCTCGTCTCAGTCTGATTCCTGGCATCCTGACATTACACAAGGGCCATGAATCCTTATGGTGCTAATAATCCACCTTTACCTACCATAATTTCCAGGTTGGATGAACAGGATCACCGCTTGGATCAATTTGGACTAGCCCTCCAAACCCTGCTGACTCGCACTAGACATTTGGACCAGAGTGTCCCACAAGTTATGGCTGCTCCTGTTTCCGCTGCTGCACCTAGTCCTACCAGGAGCATGTCCAGTTCTGCACCTCTACCTCAGTGATATGGAGGCGATCCATTTCTGTGCAGAGGGTTTTTGAACCAGGTTGGCAGTTACTTTGAGATATTACCTCAGGCGTTTCCCTCTGACAGAGCTAAGGTGGGATTTCTCATCTCGTTACTCTCTGACGCAGCTCTTGCCTGGGCTAATCCCTTGTGGGAGACTAATAAACCTGTGATTTCAAATTTTTTGCTTTTTTTGCTGGCAGCCATTTTACTCACCTCTTACTGAATCTGGTACAGAGTGTGTGATGCTGCTCATTTCCTGCATGCCCTCTTATGGCCAGACTGGTGTACATCATCAGTGTGAGACAGGTTGCAGTCTCAGAATTGTGATGTCATCACTTATAATTTAAAGGGCCTCTGTTCAGTATGCTTTGCCCTTGCATTGTCTCAGACCTGTTTGTGAATTCCAGTTCCTTTGTATTACCTAGCTGTCTGACGTCCCTCCTGGTTCCTGATCCCTGGCTTGTTCCTGACTCTGCTGTTCTCCTTGTTCCTGATACCGGCTCATCTGACTACTTGCTTTGGCTTCTGACTCAGCTCGTCTGACTACTTGCTTTGGTTCCTGACTCGGCTCGTCTGACTACCAGTTCTGGCTTTGACTCCTGGCTTGTTATTTGACTTGTGGACTTTTTATTATTTTTTGTTATTAATAAAGGTGTGATTATTTTTGCACTTCTCGTCTCAGTCTGATTCCTGGCTCCCTGACATGCTGCCTATAAACAATGGTTTCACCAACTTGGAATATTTTGCATGCTTTCTCTACATGGCAACAAATCCCTTTTGAATATTTTGCTACCTCTTGAAACTTTCGATCATCGGGGCAAGTATACGCCCCTTAGTGAGACACCCTGTTTTCAAGGTAAAAAGAGGCTTAGATAAGTCAGCTGTATATATTTTCTTCCTTGATTGTAGCCAATTATGGTTAACTGTAAATTAGTTTATTCAATCGTCTAAGCAATCAAAGTGTAGTTTATGACTTTGGGTCAGACAATTTGCAGCTTGCTTAAAGGAACAGCACTCAAAAATGTTCATGTGTATGAAAGAGCAGCAGTAAAAGGGACAGTAAACATTTGAGATCGTAATATAAAATGCTTAAAGGGACATTAAGCACTAAATACATTTCCTACACCTCCCTCTAATTATGAGTGCCACCATTTGGAACCTAACTTACATTGCAGGTGTCTGAAGTAGAGCTGTGGCACATGTGCAAATAAATAAGCATTGGAATGCAGTTAAAGCTAGACTTCAACATGGCGACAATCCAGACTAGAGGCAGGGAATAACCTCAATTTTACGCTTATAAACTTTATGTAGTGTTGAATGTCCCTTTAAACATCTTAACATTATTTTTGCATGAAAAAGGTTAAAGGACCAGTAAATACAGGAGATTTGCATTATCAACATATGCATGATAACAAGACAATGCGTTAGCACTCAGTCTGAACTTCAAGTGAGTAGTAGATTTTTTTCTGACAAATTTCAAACGGCTAGATTAAGAGTTTTGCGTTAGGCTTAAAAAGCAGCGTTAGCCGGTTCTAACGCTGCTTTTAAACGCCCGCTGGTATTACGAGTCTTGAAGGTACAGATGTACCGCTCACTTTTTGGCCAGACTTTGAAATACCGCAAATCCACTTACGTAAACTGCGTATCCTCTTTTTTCAATGGGACTTGCATAGTGCCTGTATTATGAGTCTGCCAAAAAAGTGAACGGTAGACCCTCTCCTGTCAAGACTGCTACCGTATTTTAAAGTCAGTAGTTAAGAGTTTTACACTACAACGCCATAGCATACAACTCTTAACTAAAGTGCTAAAAAGTACACTAACACCACTAAACTACCTATTAACACCTAAACCGAGGCCCTCCCGCATCGCAAACACACAAATACATTTTTTAACCCCTAATCTGCCGAACCAGACATCGCCGCCACTATAATAAATATATTAACCCCTAAACCACCGCAATCCCGCCTCGCAAACATTAATTAAATATTATTAGCCCCTAATCTGCCGTCCCTAACATCGCCGACACCTACCTGCATTTATTAACCCCTAATCTGCCGTCCCCAACGTCGCCGCCACTATACTAAAGTTATTGGCCCCTAAATCTAAGTCTAACCCTAACCCCCTCTAACTTAAATATAATTAAAAGAAATCTAAATAAAAATTACCATCATTAACTAAATTATTCCTATTTAAAACTAAAAACTTACCTATATAATAAACCCTAAGCTAGCTACAATATAACTAATAGTTACATTGTATCTAGCTTAGGGTTTATTTTTATTTTAAAGGCAAGTTTGTATTTATTTTAACTAGGTAGAATAGTTATTAAATAGTTATTAACTATTTAATAACTACTTAGCTAAAATAAAGACAAATTGACCTGTAAAATAAAACCTAACCTAAGTTAAACTAACACCTAACACTACACTACAATTAAATTAATTCCCTAAATTAAATACAATTAAATACAATTAAATAAAATTAGCTAAAGTACAAAAAAAAAACCCCACTAAATTACAGAAAACAATAAACAAATTACAAGATTTTTAAACTAATTACACCTAATCTAATCCCGCTAACAAAATAAAAAAGCCCCCCCAAAATAAAAAAGCCCTACCCTACACTAAATTACAAATAGCCCTTAAAAGGGCCTTTTGCGGAGCATTGCCCCAAAGTAATCAGCTCTTTTACCTGTAAAAAAAAATTACAAATTCCCCCAACATTAAAACCCACCACCCACACAGCCAACCCTACTCTAAAACCGACCCAATACCCCTTAAAAAAACCTAACACTAACCCCTTGAAGATCGCCTTACCGGGAGAAGTCTTCATCTAACCGGGCCGAAGTGTTTAATGAAGCCGGGAGAAGTCTTCATCCAAGCCGGGCGAAGTGGTCCTCCAGACGGGCAGAAGTCTTCATCCAGACGGCATCTTCTATCTTCATCCATCCGGCACGGAGTGGGTCAATCTTCAAGACATCCGATGCGGAGCATCCTCTTCATTCGACGGCTAACACTGAATGAAGGTTCCTTTAAATGACGTCATCCAAGATGGCGTCCCTTCAATTCTGATTGGCTGATAGAATTCTATCAGCCAATTGGAATTAAGGTAGAAAAAATCCTATTGGCTGATGCAATCAGCCTATAGGATTGAAGTTCAATCCTATTGGCTGAATGCCAGCTCAATCCTATTGGCTGATTGCATCAACCAATAGGATTTTTTCTACCTTAATTCTGATTGGCTGATAGAATTCTATCAGCCAATCGGAATTGAAGGGACGCCATCTTGGATGACGTTATTTAAAGGAACCTTCATTCAGTCTTAGCCGTCAGAAGAGTATGCTCCGCTTCGGATGTCTTGAAAATGGACCCGCTCCGCGCCGGATGGATGAAGATAGAAGATGCCATCTGAATGTAGACTTCTGCCCGTCTGGAGGACCACTTCTCCTGGCTTGGATGGAGACTTCTCCCGGCTTCATTGAGCACTTCGGCCCGATTGGATGAAGACTTCTCCCGGTAAGGTGATCTTCAAGGGGTTAGTGTTAGGTTTTTTAAAGGGGGTATTGGGTGGGTTTTAGAGTAGGGTTGGTTGTGTGGGTGGTGGGTTTTAATGTGGGGGGGATTTGTAATTTTTTTACAGGTAAAAGAGCTGATTACTTTGGGGCAATGCCCCGCAAAAGGCACTTTTAAGGGCTATTTGTAATTTAGTGTAGGGTAGGGCTTTTTTATTTTAGGGGGGCTTTTTTATTTTGTTAGGGGGATTAGATTAGGTGTAATTAGATTAAAAATATTGTAATTTGTTTATTATTTTCTGTAATTTAGTGTTTGTTTGTTTTTGTACTTTAGCTCATTTTATTTAATTGTATTTAATTGTATTTAATTTAGGGAATTAATGTAATTATAGTGTAGTGTTAGGTGTTAGTGTAACTTAGGTTAGGTTTTATTTTACAGGTCAATTTGTCTTTATTTTAGCTAGGTAGTTATTAAATAGTTAATAACTATTTAATAACTATTCTACCTAGTTAAAATAAATACAAACTTGCCTGTAAAATAAAAATAAACCCTAAAATAGATACATATACCTATTTTATAGGTAAGTATTTAGTTTTAAATAGGAATAATTTAGTTAATGATAGGAATATTTATTTTTATTTCTTTTAATTAAATTTAAGTTAGGGGGTATTAGGTTTAGGGTTAGACTTAGGTTTAGGGGTTAATAACTTTAATATAGTGGCGGTGATGTTGGGGGCAGCAGATTAGCGGTTAATAAATATAGGTAGGTGGTGGCGATGTTAGGGCCGGCAGATTAGGGGTTAATAATATTTAACTAATGTTTGCGAGGCGGGAGTGTGGCGGTTTAGGGGTTAATATGTTTATTATAGTGGCGGCGACGTTTGGGGCGGCAGATTAGGGGTTAATAAGTGTAGGTAGGTGGCCGCGACATTGGGGCCGGCAGAGTAGGGGTGAATAAATATAATGTAGGGTTCGGCGATGTTGGGGGCAGCAGATTAGGGGTTCATAACTATAATGTAGGTGGCGGCGGTGTCCGGAGCGACAGATTAGTGGTTAATAAGTATAATATAGGTGTCAGCGATGTCTTGGGCGGCAGATTAGGGGTTAATAAGTGTAAGTTTAGGGGTGTTTAGATTCAGGTTTCATGTTAGGGTGTTAGGTGTAGACATAAAATGTGTTTCCCCATAGGAATCAATGGGGCTGCGTTAAGGAGTTTTACGCTGCTTATTTGCAGGTGTTAGACTTTTTCTCAGCTGGCTCTCCCCGTTGATTCCTATGGGGAAATCATACCTGAGCACGTTACAGCAGCTCACCGCTAACGTAAGCAGCGCTGGTATTGGAGTGCGGTAATGAGCAAAATTTTGCTCAACGCTCACTTCTTGTCTGGTTTGTAAAAACCTGTAATACCAGCGCTATCTGTAAGTGAGCGGTGAGCATAAACTGCTCGTTAGCACCGCACAGCCTCTAACACAAAACTCATAATCTAGGTGAAAGTTAGGCCTTTTCCACTCTTCTTCTATCATGTGACATCCATCAGCCAATCACAAATGCATATACGTATATGCTGTGAATTCTTGCACATGCTTAGTAGAATCTGGGGACTCAAAAGTGTACATATAAACAGACTGTGCACATTTTGTTAATGGAAGTAAATTGGAACATTGTTTAAAATTCCTTGCTCTATTTGAATCATGAAAGTTTAATTTTGAAATGAGTGTCCCTTTAAGTAAATTCAAAGGTTTAAATTTAAAGTTAAACTATGAGGAAGTGCATGCTTTTTCAAAACTGAGTGCTGGTCACTGGCTGATAGGGACAACTCCCACAGGTTTTTTTTTTATCCAGCATAGGAACACTGATTAAAAACAACATTGTAATATATTTTGAAATACTTTATTTTAGAATACAAAATCTGAGCTGAGCAAGGGACAGGAAAAGCAAGCTATTTTACCTCAAAAGGAAGCATGAATGTACATTGCATTGGTGTTTATTCATCATTAATTAATAAGAATATAGGGATATACATGTTGTATGGAATATTCCTTTAAGGGCATCTGTGGTACACTGTTGCTCATTACTACAGTAAATAACTTACTAACAATTGTGTAGATTTGTTATTTTAATAAGTGCAGTTTGTTGTTGCACCATAGTAATATGTAAAAACATGTTCTCCTCCCTTTTCATTATAGCATTCCTCCATTTCATCAGCCAAAAGAAAGAAGTATTCATAGGCTTCCAAAAATCTCATAGCTCCTCCTGCATCTGGTTCCAAAAATCTATAGAAATATATACGTTATACCACAAAAATATGAGAAATAAGAGTCTACTAGTGCAAACCTAAAAAGTTCAAACATTAAAAAAGTCTTTTTTTTTTATAACTAGAAATTAAATAGCATTTTGTACACTTTATACCCTTTTATTATTTTTTTGCTAATTTTATTTTTCTGTATTTTTTTCTTAAGAGCTATAATTTCAAGTCTGGGCAGGCAGTGGAATATATGTAATTCCATGAGTTCACACAGTGCTGGTATTTATAAATGATACCTTTGTTACTGTGGAATATCTTTAACTCACTATGACTAAAAATGCAAACTGGCTGATAGAACAAAACTTTAAAGGGGCACTAAACCCACATTTTTTCTTTCATGATTCAGATAGAGAATACAATTTTAAACAACTTTCCAATTTACTTCTATTATCTAATGTGCTTAATTTGTTAGATATCCTTTGCTGAAGAAAGAGCAATGCACATGGGAGAGCCAATCACATGAGGCTTCTATTTGCAGCAACCAATCAGCAGCTACTGAGCATATCTAGATATGCTTTTCAGCAAAGAATATCAAGGGAATAAAACGAATTAGATAATAGAAGTAAATTAGAAAGATGTTTAAAATTGCATTCTCTTTCTAAATCATGAAAGAAAAAATTTGGGTTTAATGTCCCTTTAATGTTGAAATGTCAAATGCTAAATACAAAATTACAAATAATGTGCACAAATCTAGTTACATGTACTTCATATTGTTATAAACTTTTTTTTTTATAATATTTTATTGAGGTGTTTAGAAACATACAAAAAGAAAATAGTGTCATGTCACAGAAATGAAAAAGATAATGGCAATAAACAATAAATACATGCAATTATAGCTATTAAGACATATATCTAAGAAACCTCTTCCTTTGTGTTATACGAGAACATTTAGCATTTGAGTAACTTCTATTCTGGCCGCTCATGGACCACCTGGAAACTTATTGTGATAATGTAAATGGTAGTTACACTGCAGACCACTCTTGGAGCATTTGGTTAACGTGTAATAGTCAAACAACTGATAAAATAATGATGTGGTAGTATAACAAACTGCAACATAGCAGATACATTTTTTTTTACTTCAAATACTCAGTAAATGTAAGGAGTATGTATAGCTGTGGCAAAGACGGATGACTTCATGCTGCACCCCTCTAGCCTATCATGATTGGGCATAAACCAATTACCGTACCATACATTATATACAAAGGGGTACTACTCTGGATCTTAAGATATATAAGGCAGGGGAAATAAATTGTGTTGGTTATTAGCAGGTGAGATCTCTCTCATCCATTATTAAGGACCCCCTTGTTACAATGGTGCCTCTTAACTATTATACATAAGGCAGTAGAGGGATATAAAAAACTGTTCCTTTTCAATGTTAGTTGGGGCGATTAAAATAAAATGTGCCCAGATATATTGTTTAAGCCTTATCTCACTGTAGGTCCTATATTTTATTACATGTAGAATGCTCTCTATCACCTAAAGCGCCTCTTGTCAAAGCCATAGAACACTATGTTACAGCAACATACTGCAGGAAGGTAACCCTTCTAGAGGAGTATTGAGAGTGGGCTTATAATATCAGATTAAGGCAACCTAGAGAAATGCAGAACTATCATAGTTATATGAAATGAACTCAAGCAATGAAAACAAAAGCAAGACAGCATGCATACTTAATCCTACAGAGCAATGTGTGTAATGACCTCAGTGAGACCTTAAACAAATACGTTTTCTAAGGTAACATAGGCAATTCACCAATCAGAGAGCAGTCTATCAAAGGCAATGGAAATTTTTGTTTTTAACTGGGAGAGTCATAGAAACATGAAGTGTCCTGATCTTTGCTATGTAGGGATGTACCATTAATTGCAAAGACAAGAAGAGATCTTGCAAGAAAAGGGCTAGGCCTGTCTGACTCTAAGTATATATCTTGAAAAAACCCACTAGTTTAAATTATCAACACAAAGTGGTGAATTGATATAGGAGAGCAATGCTCTGTGTCAGGGGGTAAATGGAACCCCAAATACCCAGTTGGAGGTTAGAATGAAGTCAAAATTGTCTCAGAAAACCATTCATACTGAAAAATCTTTATTGGGAGACAAAAGATAAAGTCCAGCAGGACTCAGACAAACATTCACACATACACTGATTAAAAATAGCTCAAACTCGTGTCTTTAATTAGAAAAATCCAATATATAGCGAGGGAAACAGAAATAATAATTTTGCAGTAATCTCTGCAAATAAAGTTTTTAAGGATATCTGATATGGGCAAATGCTACAAGATTCCTTAGATTATTAATAATGTGCAGATTAACTGTTGCACAGTAAATGGTGGGCCCTTGGATGGTGTGTTCAGGAAATAATAACCAGAGTATGTATATATAACGTATTCAGTTTTGGCATTTAGGGTCTCATAAAGTTCAGTGATATGTGCACTAATAGTGAGCACAAGGTAGCGCCCGATATCGCAGAAATAGATTAAATGTATTGCGATATGACTGAGAGCTTAGGTTCAGCTATGTTGCTCAGAAAAAATACAGGTCTAACCAATGCAGTATTTTGTGACCCAGTATTCTCAATGGTTTGACCGGTGTGTGCGTGCTTACTAGTAAATACAATTGTATGTTTGATACATATTAGCACAACCGGAGAAGTAAACCGATACCTAATGTCTCTCAGTAACAAGAAATTATATGCTGGGCTGCACTGTTATTAATGTAGCTTAGGTTAATTCCAGGGTATCATTACATTAATGTATATAAGAAGGTATTTAAGATAATATACAATAAATATTATAACATATATGTCAGTACCGTTAATTTTTTGTTGACCAATTGCTATAATTATGATATTGAAGTAAACCCAGCACTAATATCAGGTTGCCACCTTAGTTGCCAAACACATATAGGTTGAGGTATTATGAGTTGTCAGTTATTCAAATTAACAAAGTGAGAGACTCGCATAACCCCTGGCTAAAGTAAGCCTCTTCTATAGCGGAGGCTATCATTAATATTACTTCTGGCTAATAAACATCCAACATTCACATCACCATCTGCAAAGGTCTCTACTATATCGGAGACTGTATTATTGTTAATCTGCTCAAATTTCACACACGCATGTATTCTATGATTTTAGAAGATATAATAGCGAGCGAGCGGCTAAAAGCAGTGAGGTACTATGACCTCGTGAACAATGCCCCTAGGGGCATTGTTCACGAGGTCTTAGTACCTCACTGCTTTTAATTTGAATAACTGACAACTCATAATACCTCAACCTATATGTGTTTGGCAACTAAGGTGGCAACCTGATATTAGTGCTGGGTTTACTTCAATATCATAATTATAGCAATTGGTCAACAAAAAATTAACGGTTCTGACATATATGTTATAATATTTATTGTATATTATCTTAAATACCTTCTTATATACATTAATGTAATGATACCCTGGAATTAACCTAAGCTACATTAATAACAGTGCAGCCCAGCATATAATTTCTTGTTACTGAGAGACATTAGGTATCGGTTTACTTCTCCGGTTGTGCTAATATGTATCAAACATACAATTGTATTTACTAGTAAGCACGCACACACCGGTCAAACCATTGAGAATACTGGGTCACAAAATACTGCATTGGTTAGACCTGTATTTTTTCTGAGAAACATAGGTGAACCTAAGCTCTCAGTCATATCGCAATACATTTAATCTATTTCTGCGATATCGGGCGCTACCTTGTGCTCACTATTAGTGCACATATCACTGAACTTTATGAGACCCTAAATGCCAAAACTGAATACGTTATATATACATACTCTGGTTATTATTTCCTGAACACACCATCCAAGGGCCCACCATTTACTGTGCAACAGTTAATCTGCACATTATTAATAATCTAAGGAATCTTGTAGCATTTGCCCATATCAGATATCCTTAAAAACTATATTTGCAGAGATTACTGCAAAAATATTATTTCTGTTTCCCTCGCTATATATTGGATTTTTCTAATTAAAGACACGAGTTTGAGCTATTTTTAATCAGTGTATGTGTGAATGTTTGTCTGAGTCCTGCTGGACTTTATCTTTTGTCTCCCAATAAAGATTTTTCAGTATGAATGGTTTTCTGAGACAATTTTAACTTCATTCTAACCTCCAACTGGGTATTTGGGGTTCCATTTACCCCCTGACACAGAGCATTGCTCTTCTATATCAATTCACCACTTTGTGTTGATAATTTAAACTAGTGGGTTTTTTCAAGATATATACTTAGAGTCAGACATGCCTAGCCCTTTTCTTGCAAGATCTCTTCTTGTCTTTGCAATTAATGGTACATCCATATGTATCCTTCCTGCCTCTCTCTTAAATTATAGGGCTAATATATTTATAATTCTCTATTATTTTTTCCCTATAATTTTTTATCCACTCTCAACTCACTAGCCCTCAGCCCCCCGTTTTCTACTTAACTTTGCTATGTAGGGTTAGCAAAAAAAAAAAAAAAAGAGTTTTGCTGGTAAGAGCCCTATTTGTTCCGATGCATGAGCAGACGTATACTATTATGATATGGGCTTCCAACCTAGCCTATGCCTGAGCGGGACCAGAGTTTCATAGAACAGGTGCGATCCCACTCACAGCCGGTGTTTTTACCGATGGTGACAAGGAAAGCTTGATAAGTCCCACCAGCCAAGTGACTTCCTAATTTGGGTATGGGTCAATGGAGTTAGTGGCACACACAATTGCTAGTAGAGAGCTGACAAAGTCCCGGCATATATTTGACTTCTCCGTGCATATGGAGGTGGAAGACAGCTGCAGGAAAGCCCAGAAATCTATGGCTGAACCCTGCCTATTTAGCGCACTTTCATAGCCAAGCAGGGCAAGAGGTTGGAGCTTGGCAGAAATGTTGGTTGCAATCTGAAAGAGTGCTGGGGTTTTATCCTCTGGATGCACAGTAAGAGCATATCTTCCCAGACCGACCTTGTAGCAGTTGGGCACTCTATTTGCTGATGGCTGTTCTCCCGTGTTTGCGGCACCCCAATGCTGAGCCTGTTGTCCCTCGCCTCATGGCCTGTAGCTGGATTGATGAGAGCATGTTCTCTTTCAGAATAGTCGGTAGTGGGTAACGAGCTCTGAAAATAGGAAGCTTCATTATACTCCCCTTCCAAGTAGCTAGGTTCCTGCTGAAGAAGTCACTCAAGAGTACCCTGGTTCGGGCTAGATGCCTTTGCAATTTTTCCTCAAATGCATCTTGATAGCCAGTGAACAAGCTGCTCAGTTCTATTAAGAAGCTTGCAGCAGTCTCCATTTGAAATCTCTGTGGCAGACTTTATGCAGTTGCTTGAAGTTAGTATTTTAAGTCTTAGGTTGTATTAGAGCACACAGGCCCTATGTGACAGCAGTATCCCAAGGGTATACCATTGGGGTGTTAGAATGAGGCCTTAACCTCAGAGTTAGCTCCGGATCGTTGTAGTGGGCAGCAATCCCCAATAAAAAAAACATCACTTAGGAGATGAATTTATCTTTAAACAAATATCTACTGGTTAGGGTCTGGATGGTAGCTGGATCTAGAGATATTTTGCAGATAATGAGGGAATACTGGAACAGCTCACAACAACACAACCTATCATGGCTGCCGCCCGGAAGTTCCCCCCTCTCATACACTTTTTAACACCACATTAGTCACATATATATAATTTGTACCCTTTGAGTGTAAGCTTTAGTGGTAAATTCGAAGGCCTGTATGCCCTAATAATGTGACTATCTATAAGAAAAAATTCTGCTATCAGCTGCCATATATATATATATATATATATATATATAAAAAGTCCAGAACCAAGCACTCACAATATTGTCAGTATTGTCGGGGTGCAGGTGCATATATAACATACAAGATATCCAACAGAGACCGCACACACCAGACTTGTTCCAAAACGAAAATCACCTGTTTAATGTGATTTGTTTGATAAAGGGGGAGACCCTGAAACGTCACATTAAACAGGTGATTTTCATTTTGGAACAAGTCCGGTGTGTGCGGTCTCTGTTGGATATCTGATATCATATATAGATGTATACATATATATGTAGGAATATTTCTTTAAAAATACTTGAACTTATTCCCCTATGTGAAGAACATTGGAAAGTAAAATATTTACAGTATATACACAGTTAAACACTTAATTGAAAATGAATATTGCATAAATATGTTATTTCAAGTTTTCTACTTGGCTGCAATGGGCTCTAATGCAATTCTATATATGTCTATATTTGTAAATATATCTATTATGTGTTAATATGTTTATATATATATATCTGTAAATACATATATACACACATACATATATATATTTATATAGACATGTATATGTATGTCAAAGCCCTTTGTAGTCCTTTTGTTTCTAACACCTGAGACCTCATACCTTTGAGCCCTTATAACTTTTTAATGTATTTTTTATATATATATATATATATATATATATAAAATATTAGATGGTGTTATTATGAGTCTAACTGTACTTTTAAATGTATTTGTATGTATTTTGTGCAAGTAACAGTTAACCAGAGCTCTGAAGTCAGGCTATCCTGACGCACGTTAAATTCAATTGTACTCAAGTGAACGCATTTTCTTTCAATTTGTAATATGTGCAACTTGCGAAAAGAGCTGCGATAAACCCCTTATTGCTTGCGCACAACTATTAGCTCGGCATTCGGAATCTAGCCCTTTGTCAGTTTAATGCCATTTTTTCTTCTAAGAAGGATAAATTACTAAGATTAGCTTGTTCAAGTTTTCATTAACAATTAACTGCATAAATGCAGGGTAGATTGAATATTAGTTAAATAGCGCAAATTTACATAGCAGAGTCGGTACATTATTTATAGTAGACATGGCATCTTTTATGCAGACTAGCCAAGCCCTGGGAACAGATTCTGTTGACATGAATCTCTTGAAGCAATGTCCTCTTAAAAAGTAAGAGCTCTTGTAGCACTTTGAGTTGTTTACAGTACTTGGTAAACCATTTTAGAGTGACTCCTAATGTTTATTTTTCTGCCAAAATCAAGCACTTCAAAGCTTTGCTCAGCCCACACAGATCAAAAGAATTTACTGTCATTCATTATTTTATACTATATTTTCTCAAGATTTGCCTATGTCTTATACAACATAAAGTTACATTGTCAGCGTAATTAAGAATTAAAAAATACTTGTTAAATATATATTTTAGTTTAAGAATAAGAATGAACTTACCAGGGAGAAATTCAATATTTTCATGTAAGAAATAATTGCCACTTTAATGTCTTTAAAACCAAGGTTTCATTTCTAAAATTAAATAAAATATCTGCGAGTGTAGGGATGATCAATGTTCTTTTGTTAAACTTTAATCTAAATTTGTTAGTTTCATTTTATCTTTTTTAGAATTTTAACTTTATTCGGGGGCTCTTGTAAAAGTAACTTTTTCTTAACAAAAAAAAACAAGCTTTTTGTTACAATCATGGAAATAAAATATATTAATAAATGACACAAAGGAAGAACTTTTTGCTGTTGGTGGTAACGTCACGCCAGGAGCTGAATATGTAGCAGGTATTTCACCATTAATCTTTAAGTAGCATTTTATATGTGGGGATACATTTATTAAAGATATTACACTTTTGCCTCCCCCCATTATTGTTGCTATCTACTTTGCTTTAGGATTCTAACATTTCTAATAATCCTAATTGCATTTTCATATTTATTCTGATTTAATTCTTTGCATTTTCTCAAATGTCAAAAAGATTATACACAAAACAAAAAAGAAATATTAGTGAACAATATTTTTTCTGAATTTTTAAATCAAATGTTTAAAATTTGGCAAAGGTTCTCTTTCCCAAGCACAGTTTTTTAAACTCTATTAGCAAGATTGTTTTGTTCTCTTGGTATCCTTTGTTGAAGGAACATCAATGCATTACTGGGAGCTAGCTAAACACATTGGGTGAGTCAATAACAGGAGACATATATGTGCAGCCACCTATCAGCATATAACTCCCAGTAATGCTTTGCTCCCACTAAGCCTACCTTGGTATTCTTTTCAACAAAAGAAAATTATAGAATAGAAGCAAATTGGAAAGTCCTTTAAATTTATGTGCTCTGTCTAAATCATGACAGGAAAATTTGGGGGTTCATATCCCTTTAATATTCATATTCGATAATTCGATTCAATATTATCAGTAAAAAAATAATATTGAAGACTGGCTGCTAGTCCGGATTCAGTAAGCTGGACAACACAGAGGGTTCAGTACATGCATGTTTGGTTTATTTAAAAACATGAGTACTCATCATAACGGGAGTATGGAGTATGTACAGTTTCCCCGGGACACGCTATCTTACAGAGAAGTTAGATCCTTAAATAATTGGTCACTTACACAATTTTCATAATTCTGGCTCTGTATGCCACCACCACAATGGATTTAAAATGAAACAACCGAGGTGCAATTGAAGTGCAGAATTTCTTCTTTAATTCAAGGGGTTGAACAAAAATATTGCATGAAACATTTAGGAATTACAACCATTTTGATACACAGTCCCCTTATTTCAGGGGCTCAAATATAATTGGACAAATTAACACAATTATAAATAAAATCTGTACAAGAAAGAAAAAAGTATGGAGAAGACTTGGAACGGGTCATGATCCGAAGCATACTACATCATCTTTAAAACACAGTGGAGGTTGTGTGATGGCATGGGCATGCATGGCTTCCAATGACACTGGGTCACTAGTGTTTATTGATGATGTGACAGAAGACAGAAGCAGCTGGATGAATTCTGAAGTGTATAGGGATATATTGTCTGCTCAGATTCAGCCAAAATCAGCTAAGTTGATTGGATGGTGCCTCACTTTACAGATGGACTATGACCCAAAACATACTGCAAAAGCAACCCAGTAGTTGCTGTTCCAGAACTTGGCTGGCTTTTTAAGATATTTTTTTGACAAAGTCTTATCTGGCCTTTCTATTCTTGAGGCTTATGAATGGTTTGCACCTTGTGGTGAACCCTCTGTATTTGCTCTTGTGAAGGCTTCTCTTTATTGTAGACTTGGATAATGATATGCCTACCTCCTGGAGAGTGCTTTTCATTTGGCTGGATGTTGTGAAAGGGTTTTTCTTTACCATGGAAAAGATCCTATGATCATCCACCACTGTTGTCCTCCATGGACATCCAGGTCTTTTTGTGTTGCAGAGCTCACCAGTGTGATTCTTTTTTTTACACAGAATGTACCAAACTGTTGATTTGGCCACTCCTACTGTTCCTGTTATCTCTCTGAAGAATTTCCTTTTTTTTTTTTTTTGCAGCCTTGGGATGCCTGGTTTGACTTGCATTGAGAGCTCCTTTGAATGCATGTTGTGGGTTCACAGCAACAGCTTATAAATGCAAATGCCACACCTGGAATCAACTTCAGACCTTTCACCTGCTTAATTGATGGTGAAATAATGAAGGAATAACCAACACCTGTCCATGAAACAGATTATGGGGCATATTTATCAATGTGTGAGCGGACATGATACGAAGTAGCGTATCATGTCCTCCGCACATCGATAAATGACAACAGAATACGCTGTCAGCATTTATCATTGCACCAGCAGTTCTTGTGAACTGCTGGTGCAATGCTCTCCCCTGCAGATTTGCAGCCAATCGGCTGCTAGCAGGGAGTGTCAGTCAATTAGATTGGGTTGATTTCTGTCCAAGGGCAATCAGCCAATAGGACTGAACTTCAATCCTATTGGCTGATCCAATCAGCCATTAGGATTGAGCTGGCATTCTATTGGCTGTTCCAATCAGCCAATAGAATGCCAGCTCAATCCTATTGGCTTATTGCATCAGCCAATAGGATTTTTCCTACCTTAATTCCAATTGGCTGATAGAATTCTATCAGCCAATCGGAAATTGAAGGGACGCCATCTTGGATGACATCATTTAAAGGAATCTTCATTCAGTCGTAGCCGTGGAAAGAAGAGGATGCTCCGCGTCGGATGTCTTGAAGATGGACCCTCTCCGCGCTGGATGGATGAAGATAGAAGATGCCGTCTGGATGAAGACTTCTGCCCATCTGGAGGACCACTTCTGCCCAGCTTGGATGAAGACTTCTGCCCATCTGGAGGACCACTTCTGCTCGGTTGGATGAAGACATCTCCCGGTAGGGTGATCTTCAGGGGGTTAGTGTTAGATTTTTTTAAAGGGGTATAGGGTGGGTTTTAGAGTAGGGTTGGTTGTGTGGGTGGTGGGTGTAAATGTTGGGGGGGGGATTTGTAATTTTTTTACAGGTAAAAGAGCTGATTACTTTGGGGTAATGCCCCGCAAAAGACCCTTTAAGGGCTATTTGTAATTTAGTGTAGGGTAGGGCTTTTTTTTATTTTGAGGGGGCTTTTTTATTTTGTTAGGGGGATTAGATTAGATGTAATTAGTTTAAAAATCTTGTAATTTGTTTATTATTTTCTGTAATTTTGTGGGGGGTTTTTTTTGTACTTTAGATAATTTAATTTAATTTAGGGAATTAATTTAATTATAGTGTAGTGTTAGGTGTAATATTAACTTAGGTTAGGTTTTATTTTACAGGTACTTTTATATTTATTTTAACTAGGTGGTTATTAAATAGTTAATAACTATTCTACCTAGTTAAAATAAATACAAACTTGCCTGTAAAATAAAAATAAACCCTAAGCTAGCTACAATTTAACTATTAGTTATATTGTAGCTAGCTTAGGGTTTATTTTATAGGTAAGTATTTAGTTTTAAATAGGAATAATTTAGTTAATGATAAGAATTTTATTTATATTTATTTAAATTATATTTAAGTTGGGGGGGTTTAGGGTTAGACTTAGATTTAGGGGTTAATAACTTTAATGTAGTGGCGGCGACATTGGGGGCATCAGATTAGGGGTTAATAAATGTAGGTAGGTGTCGGCGATGTTAGGGATGGCCGATTAGAGGTTAATAAAATTTAACTAGTGTTTGCGAGGCGGGAGTGCGGTGGTTTATTGGTTAATATTTATTATAGTGGCGGCGATGTCCGGTTCGGCAGATTAGGGGTTAAAATTTTTCTTTTAGTGTTTGCGATGTGGGAGAGCCTCGGTTTAGGGGTTAATAGGTAGTTTATAGGTGTTAGTGTACTTTTTAGCACTTTAGTTAAGAGTTTTATGCTACGGTGTTGTAGTGTAAAACTCTTAACTAATGACTTTTAAATGCGGTACCAGGCTTGGCAGGAGAGGGTCTATCACTCACTTTTTGGCAGACTCATAATACTATGCAAGTCCCATTGAAAAAAGAGGATACGCAATTGATGTAAGTGGATTTGCGGTATTTCCGAGTCTAGCCCAAAAAGTGAGCGGTACACCTGTACCTGCAAGACTCGTAATACCAGCGGGCGTTAAAAAGCAGCGTTGGGACCGGCCAACACTGCTTTTTAAGCCTAACGCAAGACTTATAATCTAGCCGTTAATTAGTAAAACTGTTCAATTACATTTATGATATCTCTTATTAGGAAAAGCTAGTAAACCACACACATTTTTTATGTAAAAGTAAAGCTAGTTCCTATGCAAGCCTGTAAAATGTAGAAACCTTGAATAAACCTAGCAAAACAGAATTTTCATAGCAGCTTTAGTTTACTGTTTGGAATTTTTGCATCCCAATATTATTTAAAAACAGCAAGTGATTTGCAGGTCACTAAATTATAGTAGTACCTGACAGCTAGTCCCTATGACCAATTGTCATAATGTTTACCCCAGTCATTATAACACTGTTACACTTAGGGGATCAAGTGTTATAGCCCTTTAAACATTAGTGCTACCACCCAACAGAATCTAAGTCTAACCAACACTGTTCCAAACCACTCAGCAAAGATTAACCCTAAACACTGCTTATCGAGCCCCCTCCACTGCAATTAACCCTAACCACTGCCACCACCCACTGCAATGCCCTAAAATGCCTATCCCAAAGTATCCAATGGCAATTATCGATAACAACACCAATATTCCTGATCTTTTTCTTCTACAATTAGCCTTAACCACAATTAGCCTAACAGTTACTTCCATCATTATGACTCCCCCAACACACACACACACCCACCACCACCAAAAACATCCTCCAAAACACTAAACCAAAATAAATAAATTTGTATAGAGAAAGAAAAAAAGAAAGAAGGAAATAAAGGAAGGGATATTGAGAAGGAGAAGTAAAGAAAGGGTTAGAAAATGAGGGAAATAGAGAAATAAGATTAGAAGAAGAATATATCAGATAAAATCACAGATATAAATCACATATATTCAGGGTAATATTTATTTTGTACAACACAAAATCTCAGGTTTATTATGTTCTCTTCTTGTATACACTGTAGATGACTGTTTCACTGCATTGCATCATTTACACTTAAATAAAAATGTTCTGCTGTTTCTATGTGACTGAACATAATATTTTCATGCCTTTATTTCTTCCATCAAGTATTGCACTATACTTTGTAATGTTCAATATTCAGTTCCCAGCTGCTTCTCTCCCCTGGTCTATTTATTATGTCACTCTGTGTCTTCCCTCTTTCCATTATTATTCATCCCTGCCAGCCCTTCTTACTTTCACTTACTTCAAGACCTTGCTTCCTCCCACGCATTATTCTTTCTTAGCTGGATCTTGACTTGTTTCTATGGTAACAATGACAAAGCTTGTCCAAGCACTTATCCTACAGCTAGAGCATTATGTGCATCATATTTAGAAATCTTGATTTCTATATTTCTAATACTGTATGTTACATGATAGATTCTATTTAATGTGTGGGAGCAACAAAGAAATGTCTTTAAAGGTGTAGTCCCATTTTAGATTTTACACTTACATGAACACAGGCAATGAACTTTTGAATACGTGTAATATTACATTTTGTTACCTTTAAATAAATATTTAGTAAATAATATACTTATTCTAGGCAACATTTTTTTATTTATATGAGTTCTGCACAATAAGAATACACATGCAAACAAAAAGATCTACAGATGTTGTACATTTACATACAACATTAGATATATTAACAGGTCTTATAACAATATTAAACTTTACATTTTGATGGTGATTCTGCTCTGCTTAAAGGACCACTAAATATAGTAGAATTGAATTACTTTAAATTTGAAATGAGCAGTAGAATATTTTCTGGCAATTTTCAAAGTGAATTAATTCTCCCACCCCCTGTATCATGTGAGAGACATCAGCTTATCACAAAATGCATATACATAATATTATTATTATCGTTTATTTGTAGAGCACCAGCAGATTCTGCTGCACTAACATGAACACAATGCATATGCATTGCTCAGTAGTAGCTGAAACCTCAGGAAGCGTGCAAACAAAAAAGTGTGCACCAGGGGCAGAACTATAGAGGGCGCAGATGGCGCAACTGCGACCAGGTCCCCGAGGGTGGGGGCCCAGCTTAAAAAAAAAATAACATTTTTTTCAATAAAAAACGTTGACCTGCCACTGCCTGCACTGCTATCATGTGAGTGTGACATGATGCTTCACTAGTGTCTCTGTCTCTGACTACAGGGGTTAGTCTTTCTGTTTTACCCATTGGTGTTTATATGTGTGTGTATGTATGTGACTCTGTGTTTATTTATGTATGTGTGTGTGTGTTTGTGGAACCAGCAAATTACAGACCTTGTTACTACAGCATGGGGGGTAAACGGTGTCACTATACAGTACCACTATATACAGTACGGGGGGGCTGGACCATGTCACAGACTACTGTGGTTACTTTATAAAGTACTAGGGCAGGTAGGGTCAGGTCAGCCATCTCACCGGCAAATTACAGACTGTGTCACTAACTCACTATATACAGTACTGGTGGGTTAAACAGTGTCACTATATACAGTAATAGGGGGTCAGACCATCTGACAGACTGTGGGCACAGGGTACCTCCTTTTGCAGGCATGTAATCTGAGTCACATTTTTTTCTGTGTTAAATGTAAAATAAATATATATATATATATATATATATATAAATGTCAAATTCACATTTTTTGGGGGGTGGGCGGCCCTTCTTAGATTCTTGCACCTGGGCACTGTGGTTTCTAGTTACGCCTCTGGTGTGCACATTTCTAAATCCTTAAACTTTAACTGGGATTTTCTTTAATGAAGAACATTGTTGTATATTCTAAGCCGTTAAAAAAAATATTATCTAGTCCTTTTGTCCACAAAATTGACCATGACAATCAATGGAAATACAATCATGCAAAATAGAAATATAACGCTCCACACAGAGGTCTCCACTACAGAAGTCTCCCATAAGAACTGGACAGAGTAGTTTATTATTTCCTAACCAAAATGTTCCTCCTTTCTCAGAAAGAAGACATAGGTGCTGGATCTGTAAACTCGTACCAGATTGCAACATTTGATCTTTAACATGTAGCTTCCAATATTGACTTACTTATTATAACTATGGTCTTGTGCTACAGGCTATGAAAAAAATTATACAGATCATTTGTTTAAATGAACTCAGTTGTTACTTATTGTAAATTCCGTTAGGTAGGTTAGGCAGTGTAAAGTTACTAATTCACCATGTCCCTAACTTTACCACCTCTGGAGATAAGTTTAATGAAACAGAATCTTTATTCTCAGAATAATAGCTGTCAGTTATCAGAATTGTTTCAAAAGCCTCTATTTACTATAGGAGATAAAACCGAAAGCTCAGGGAAAGGAAAAAGTAGAATTGTAAGGTGGGTAGGGATTGGATAAACCAACAACTTTTTTAAAGCCTGTTAGGTCTCAGTCCAAAGTTTGCCATACAATAGCTTCATATTCAATATGGGTGATTTGTAGGTTTCTTTTATTATGTTAAGAAAATTGAAAGATATATGTTTGTTGCTTAAAGGGTCACTGTACCCAAAAAATTTATTTTGTGATTCAGATTGAGCATGAAATTTTAAGCAACTTTCTAATTTACTCCTATTATCAAATTTTCTTCATTATCTTGTTATCTTTATTTGAAATGCAAGAATGTAAGTTTAGATGCCGGCCCATTTTTGGTGAACAACCTGGGTTGTCCTTGCTGATTGGTGGATAAATTCATGCACCAATAAAAAAGAGCTGTCCAGAGTACTGAAACCAAAAAAAAGCTTAGTTGCCTTCTTTTTCAAATAATGATAGCAAGAGAATGAAGAAAAATTGATAATAGGAGTAAATTAGAAAGTTGCTTAAAATTGCATGCTATTTCTGAATTACAAAAGAAAAAAATTGGGTACAGTGTCCCTTTAAATGTTTTATGCTGCTAGCCAAAGAAATCTCAAGAATCATAAATCTCTATATTCTAATTGTAAGAAATTTGCTAAGGAACAGGTAACAAAATAAAGACATAGGCAAAAGTGATAAATAAAAAAGATGTTATATTGTGTACAGAAATACAGAAATTAAACAGTTACATGAGTTGTGTAGAAGAAAAACAACATGCAAACATACACAAAGTGCAAAAAACAAATTGTACTGCTATACTAAAACCAATATATTTTGGAGTCTCACTCTCTGGTGGGCCAGTGTTCCCAGACTTCCTGCTTGTGTTTCTCCTCTCTCAAGGGGCTGCTCCAGGACTGGTCTATGGTCCAAAGTTCTGTCAGGATCTTCAGACTTGTTGGCTCCTAAAATCCTACTCTTCCCTGTTTAAAGCCCCTCTCTAAAGTTCCAGTCATGGCAGGCCCCAGAACCTACTGCTTCCAATCAAAGTACACTATATACAACTAGTTTCAACTGTATATGTATATTAACATAACTAGTTATGCCAGTCCCTCCTCCAGTAAACCCAGGATGTCTCTTCGGGGGTAGGGATATATTTCCTGGCACCTTGCTGTCTCACAGCTAACCATATACCTTTTGATTTGAATTCTCGCAGGATTGTAAGACCAACTGTCCATTAACATACCTTAGGTAAGGAGGCACTTATTGTTTGGCTTCCTTTCTCCATATAAATACATTAAATATACATGGTCAAACCTATGTGGATATGGAATTTTGCAGCTCTATACAAATAAATTATAGTAATCATTTTTTATATCATGCCCATCCAAATGCCCTTTTCAGAGCAATGGGTAGTTTATGATTTTTTAGGTAATTTTTTTATTTTGGAGGGGTGGGGGTTATAATGTTAGGGGGTTATTTAATTTTTTATGCAAAAGAGCTTTTTGCTTAAGGGCAATGTCCTACAAAAGGCCCCTTTAAAGGGTATTGGTAGTTTATTTTTAGAATAGGGCTTTTTTTATTTTGGATTTATTTTAAGAGGTGTTAGAAAAGGAATACTTTTTATTTTTTTGGTAATTTTGTTTGTTATTTTTTGTAAGGGTCGATTTTTTTATTTTTTGTAATGGTAAGGTTTTTTATTTTTTGTAAATGTTAGGGTTTTTTGTAATGTAGTTTTTTAACTTTTTTGTAATGTAATTTTTTTTAAGTAATGGTAGTTCTTTTAGGGTAAGCTTAGGTTTTAATTTAATTTTACAGGTAAGTTTTTATTTATTTGGGGGGATGACCGTTTAGGGGTTAATAGTTCATTTAGATAGTTTGCAATGTGGCAGTATGATAGTTTAGGGGTTAATAGTTTTATTTAGGGTTGGCGATGTGTGGGTATGGCAGATTAGGGGTTATTAGGCTAGGGGCTTATGGTAGGGTGTTAGTTTTTTTTACTATTTTTTTTTTTTTTTGTCATTTTCGTGAGTAGGGTGTTTTTTCCCCACTTTTTTTTCTTCATAAATTTCTATAGGGGAGCACATAAACGTGCACACAAAAACTCCGCTAGCGATTTTTGCTCTTCTCGGGCTAACGCTAGTGTAAACTAATGATTTTTTTCAACTTGTAATATGAGCGGAACCCGAGAAGTGCTTAAAGCATAATGCTAGTGGTGTTTTCGCTAGCGTGACATTTTGATATATCACTCAACTTGTAATCTAGTCATAAGTGATTTATATGATATGTTAAATTTATGATAACCTTTTGTTTATTTTCATGTTTTTGATACACATGTTCATCAGCCCTGGCTGACAGAAAAGGAGCATTTTTAAAAAATATGGAACCTAGAAAAACTTTGTTATGTTCTTGTAGTTATTGAATACATTGATTTATTACAACATAATTTAGTACTGAAGACTAAAATTGTAACACTTTTATATATATATGTGTTCACAAAGCTTAGTTGTCATAGATTATATAATAAATCATGTTTATCTCTACTTTATTAATTCATTCATAGAAACATCTCCACATTTATCTTACATTGGTCACAATAACCCCAACCAAATATATATATGCAAGTTCCTTAATTTAGTACAAGCAATTCCAGAAAAACCAGCGAGTCATTTAAAGCATAAAATAGTCAAATTTATTTGTAGAAACACAGTGTAAAAACACAGTAAAAACAGCAGCATACAATGGATCGTCTTACGTGTTTTGGCCGCAAGCCTTATTCATAGACAGGGATAACAGACATATTGGGGTCTATTTAAGTAGGTGCGGACAGACATGATCTGCTATAGCGAATCATGTCCACTGCACATTGATAAATGCCGACAGCATATGCTGACGGCATTTATCATTGCAAAAGCAGTTCTGGTGAACTGCTGGTGCAATACCGCCCCCTGCAGATTTGCGGCCTATCGGTGGCTAGCAGGGGGTGTCAATCAACCCAATCGTATTCGATCAGGTTGATTGCTGTCTGCCACCTCAGAGGTGGCAGACGAGTTAAGGAGCAGTGGTCTTAGGACCACTGCTTCTTAACTTCGGCTTCAGTCGGAACTGAAGTGGAGTGGGTCGGAAGCAGCATCCGCTGCTTCATAAATAGATCCCATTGCCATTACTTAAATAGGCTGAAACCTAATTGGTTCAAGTGTATGCTGAATACCATTGGCTGTATATTTATGTGCAAATTTAAAGTGATATGACTCCTTTAACCCCTTATGTGTGATATCAATAGCATAAATCTGTACACTAAGACAGGCATACAAGCAGAAGATTCAACTGACCCTGCTAACTGATTGGTACATATTGATTGCATAAGGGTCTAAAGTTTCAAAACTACATTTGTGTGCACCCACTGCCTTTAATCTAATACATATATTTAACTCTAGTACATATTTCTATCACAAGTACCATTGCATGGGTGATTATATACACAGCATAACCTTTAAGGCATTAGCAGAATCTTTAGAGACTGCTTATTTAATATATATAGCATATTAAGATTGGGAAAAGCCACAAGCCAGCATGTGGATAAGGGGGTAAGAACCCGCAAACATCGAAAAAACCATAGGGGAAACATGTCATGGGTGATGAATTTGTCATCATATCCATTCCCAAAAATTAATCACATCTCCCTTAACGTTTAAACCCAATGGCTTTCTAGTTTGCAACTGAAAGAAAAAAAAATGTCTCTCGATAAAGAAGCCGGCTGTTCCTGTTATTACCTCTTGGCTTAGGGAGAATAATCTCAATCACTTGCCAGCTAAAGGAAGAGACATCCTGATTATGGCAATGTATACAGTGTCTGGCCAGGTCTGAGCATTCCATGTTATTTTTTATATAATTTAGGTGTTCCCTAATACGTGTCCTGGCTTCCCTAGTGGTACAACCTGTATATTGTAGCTCGCACTGTAGTCATTCAATGAGGTAAACCACATAAGTGCTGCAACAGGTGCTACAAATATCATGGTGGTATACCCTTTGTGTATTTATTGATTGGAGGATGGAGCAACCCTTGTGTGTGAACAGGCTATGCAATTGGCAAAATTACATTTGTAGTGTTCCTTTACTGTTAGTTCCTTAATTATGTATGTATTTGTATTGCCATCCATTTAAACAACATGCTACAGTTAACAATAAAATACAAAAGGATGAAAAGTATGTTTTAATTAAGATGTATAGCACAGGGCTAGGTAACTAAATTAAAATCAAATTAAGAATAGAGAATACTTGGAGATATATTAGGTAAGTATATGAATAAGTGCATTTGCAAGACTTTAAAAGTGTCTAAGTAACAAAAACTATTGAAATATATGTGCTGTATAAATGCTTAGAAAAGTGGAATTTTCAGATAAGATTTAAACGTTATTTAAATACGGTACTTAGCATATACCCATATGCAACATATTACAGAGGTGTTGGGCAATAAGCCAAACATATTATCCTTGTGGTAGCCCTATTACAGTAAGACTTAAAAAGGAGACATAATGTTAATTAAAATCTCCAGAGATCAACTGATTGATCCTATTCATATTGTATTTCTGGAAATGTTTCCTATGCAGCAAATGAGGAAAATAAAACACCAACTTAAAATGTGGTAGTTAAGTTTATTTTATCCATGATGTACTGAAGCAATTTCTAGCTTCAAATCTGAATGACTTCATGCAATTCCCTGCATGAAATTATGAAATTCTAAGTCTTGCCCCACTGGAAAATTCAATAATTACTCCTCCTTCTGCTAAGCTTTAATTCAGGAATGTGTTCAACAGAAGGGGAATAAAGAATTTGCAACAATCTCAACATTAATACTTAGTAATTATAAGCAAGAGGGGGTTCAGCATTATAACTCTGCTTCCCACTAGATATTATAGATTTACAATTTGTTTTATGTGCCCTTTTTCTAACAAAATATGGTACTACAGATATCAGTAATATAATCAAGGCTTTACCTCATTCTGCTGCCTTTTGTTAAGAGGGAAAGACGGCATTTTGCCGTACTGTCTTGCCCATTGTTGATCCATTGCACCATCTAGAAAAGTATGATTTTACAGGCTAAAGGTATAATGTCATGAACTGAAAGACTAGAGAAAAATATTTAATGTTTAGAATAGATGTGCATTCAAATTTGGACAAATCAAAAAACAAAAATCACAAATTTTGCAGCGTTCTCTGTTTGAAAATGCGAAACAAGAATATATTTAAACACTTAACCACCAACAACGTACAGTGTACGTCCTACAAAAAATGGTCGTTAACAACCAAGGACGTACTCTAATCGAGATCGTTTCCAGACGCTCTAACAGTATTGCAGCGATGCCTCAATGTCGAGGCATCCTGCAATTATGTTCCTGACTTCCATGACCCGTATTGATCACTCCCCATGAGTGATGACTTCCGGTTTCGCTCCACTTTCAGCAGTCTAGCAGAGCATCGAAAGCGATCAGACAGGCTTCCGATGCTCTGCTTGTGTGCTGAGTGTCTCTGTGGGTCTAGGCACTCAGTAAGTAGTAGTAATAATAAATAAAAAAAATTAAAAAAATATATTTTATATAAGTCCCATATAGCCCCCCTCCCCAACGCCCATGAGGCTTCAAAGATGGCTACGCCCAGTGCATCATGGGGCTTCTGGGATGTCCCTAGCCTGCCTTATCCTAGGGGCAGGCTAGGGTCATCCAATCTGAGCTTATCACAATAAAAAAAATGATAATAAAATATTCAATTTGTCTGATCATGGCAATATTTGTAAATATTGACTCTGACCAGTGTGGATCTCCCTCCCTCTTCTCACTTGCGTTTTTGTGGGAGAGAGAGAGAGATCTGTGTTTAGGAGAGAGAGATTTATATAATATATTTGTTAAAAATTAAAAGACACAACAGCTCTTTTCAGAGCCTTTATCACCTAGCTTGCCAGTGATCACTATAAATCGTTGGCAGTAGCATAGCTGCACTTTTTTGCTATCTGTGCATTATCATAGGGGTTCATTTTTTTTAAAGTAATTTTTTTGTGAGACCCAAAGGCTCTTTTCAGAGCCATTTAACTAGTTTAGTTTAACTTTCAGAGCCATTTAGCTAGTTTAGTTTAATTTTAGTAACAATTGTGAGACCCAAAGGTTCTTGTCAGAGCCATTAACCCCTAGCTTGCCAGTGATCGCTATAAATCACTGGCAGTAGCCTAGCTGCACTTTTTGCTGCCGGTACATTTTTTTAGGGGTTTATTTTATGTAGTAATTTTTTTTGTGAGACCTAAAGGCTCTTTTCAGAGCCATTTAGTTAATTTAATTAATTTAAATTTTGTGTTGATTTTTTTTTAGTAATTTTTTTTTCTGTGATTCACTTGCTGAATCACATTGAGAAAGGCTGTGCAACAGCTGAAACATGTTTGTGTAGTTCAACTTATTTTTAAACTACTTTTATTACTCAACTTATACCACTTATAATTATTTTTGCTGCATTGACTGTTGCCTCATGCTACCCCTGACACCTGAAGCCAATGGTTCCTGATATCGGCCAGGAATACAGGGGGGTGACATGATAGCAGCAGTGCAGTAATTGTGGTGTACCTTTAGGACCGGTAATATATCTGTGTGGGTAATGATAGGTGATGTTTATCACCTTAGTAATTAATTTTAATAAATTCCTTAATAAAGATTATAGGTTTTAATACCAGTATATACATTTATTATTCGCTAGCAGATGTTTCATGCTGTAATTTTACAGCTTATTACAAGCGATAGGTATAAGAGTGCTTAATATCCCCTCTATACTCTCCCATTTCCTTTTCCTATTTCCTAAAGGGGCAGCACCGAGGCTATACACATTACCTCCTTTATCCTATCTTTACTCATTGATACTGTGCCTATATTTGACTTTAAAAACAGATACAATAATGTCACAGAGAATATATAGTGCTGAGGAGGCATATGCCATCCTTGCATCAGAGTCAGACGCCCCTATGTCTGACTCAGACCCCAATTTTGACCCTGTCATATGCTCTGATACATCATTAGATACAGTCTCAACTGATAGTGATGTATCTGTGGCTGCTAGCCCCCCTGCTAGCCCCCCTGCCAGAAGGAGACGTGTTGCTACAATTGCTGCTGAAGATTGGGTAACGCCTCATCGCCAGAGGCCAGATATCCCACCCTTCACAGCAAATTCTGGCATCAATAGGAATGTTGCAGGATTTAGCCCCCACCAGTTTCTGGAGGTGTTTCTGGGTGATGATGTATTGGGGAACATTGTCGTCCAAACTAATTTATATGCCCATCAGTTCTGTGCTGCAAAGCCAGACTCATATTTGGCAAAGCAGCAATGGGCCCTGTTATAAGATTCTTATTCAGGATATGATGTTATCATATATCACTTTTCAGCAAGGAAATGACTGACACAGGTTTTCTGCAATCTTATGATAACAATAATGGTTTTATTCTGGAACATAATTATAGAAACGAAATACCACAAACCACTGTTCATGCTTATAACACTTTATGCAATTGCAATACTTATACAATCATCTATGCAGCTTTCAGTTACAGTTTAGTTGCCTGCGCAACGACTGATAACAATCTTATGTTGTATTACCACTAAAACAATTCTAGCTAGTTTCAAACAAAAAAATAATACATCACCGTGATCTCGGGTTGCAGCATCCTATCCTGCCGCTTCTGGGGCGCAATGGGAAGGGGACATCTGGGCAATCTTGGATCAGGAGAAAAAAGGCGATCAACGGGAAAAACAACACTGAAGATGCGTCCATCTACAGGTCACAGGTCTCAAAAATACACCGAAAAATACACTGACAAATACACTCAAAAATACACTGATCAGATTGCCCACATGTACCCTTCTTTATACTGTTCACTTACGTAACAGTTTTGGCGCAAATCCACAGATCCTGAGACCGCTCCCTTTGAGGTTGGCTGTGACCCAAGACATCTGGCCAGTCTGCCTTAGCCTCAACCAAGCTTATCAGGGCTTGCCCATGTACTATCTCTGACGTATTCCTAAACTCCAATGCCGTCATCCTTCATGTTTTTCTGCCTAACATTATACATCTGATTATGTGGTCTTATGCAGTTACTTCTGTCAAATACATCAATAATAGTTTTAACAATCTTTCCATAGATATAATTAATAGCTAAACATCATAATGGCTTTATTACTTAGCCTATTGCAATTAATAATAATTAATCTTTTAACAATATTACCTAGGCATTAGCCCCTATACCAATGTGTTATCAAGATGTTCCTTAATGTCAGTAAGTGACCCCTGCCAAGGTTACACCCTTGTTCTGTCTGGGTTTTGACTTCTTATCATTAGTATCCATCGGTTGTTTACCACTTGTAGCATGACTTAGTGAAATTCAGTGTCATATACTTGAAATTAATTAATGTCTTTTACTCTGTTAAAGGCACACTCTCTTAAAGGCAAAGTCACACAAGTTAGTGCAAGTGTCTTATGCTTTCACTCTCTTAAAGGCAAAGTCACACAAGTTTAAACAAGTGTCATATGAGCAATTACTGCAACCACTTTCCTTACATTCCACCCTTTGGTCATGTGACACCTTGCTTGTTTCTAAACACATACCTTAATAATGAAAACTTATCCACTCAAGTAATATTGTCTTTTGGTTTAAAACATATCCTACCTAATGTATTACAGAAACATCCAAACATTTTTACTATAATGAATATCGCACACAAGCAAGCCAAACTTATTAATAGCCATTTAACTATAGTTTTGCCTAAGCTTCCAAGCCATCCCCCCAGTCCAAAAGTCCAGTCAAAGTCTTTAAGCCATTTGCTAAATGAATCGTCATGTACCTCACATATGTGCTTTTGCACTTCTTCTAATCTATGTAGGTCATGTTTGATTCTACCTGCATTGTCTTCTATGTACACACAGCATTGCTGGTGGATTCTCTGGCAAACTCCTCCTTCTGCAGCTAGGAGGTAGTCTAGAGCCATTCTATTCTGTAATGCCACCATCCTAATTTGTTCCTGTTCTAATGCTAAAAGCTTTATTGCATCTCCAGTTACGTTAAAAGCTTCATCTACTAAATCAGCTAGCGTGTTTAATCTAGTGAGGGCTGTAGCAGCCCCATAATGAGGGACAAATGTTGCAAGCAGGCGCATACCTTCACTAATTTTAACTCCATTGTGTATTTTGTCCAGGTCAAGGTATCTTCGTTTTCTATGCAACATAGGTGGTGGAAGCGTGGTGGTTATGTTAAAAGCAGGGAATATATATCCTAAAAAGCATGGGCCATAATGGGTGCAAGGTATTACCTTTACTGCCCACCTCCCACACAACCAATAATATCCCACTGGCAGTTTAACAAAAGGAGGACATATCCTATTCAGTCGCTTCCTCCCATCCTTAGTCCGTGTGTTACCTGCTAGTGTTTCCCTATTGAGTTGGTACCAGTCTTTAATAAGGTCTCTGGGCTCACCAAACTTAGTCTTCCATTTCTCATGGGCATATGTCAAATATGAGAAGTCATAGAATTTCAGTTTAATGTTGAATACCCCTGTCCTATTTTTAACTAGTCGTCCTATGTTATACATTAACATTATCATGTCGGGTTACTGGGTTAGGTTATTAGTACTATATATATCTCCATCTAGATTTTGAAACATAATAGCACCTGTAGTCACATTATTAGCTAGATGCAACTTATCCAGCAAGTCATCCCTACCTGGTGTGTTAAGACCTGTAAAATTCCACACAGTCTTATTCCCAATCATGTCGGCAAGCATACTCATGGTTAAAGGGACACCTAAATAGGGGTAATCCCTAGTCTGCCCGTGAGGCACAAACCCACACACCCAACATGGTCCCTGAAAATTTGTCACATTAAACACATCTTTGGCAGTTTTTACAAAGGTATTATCAAGTTCCCATGAGGAGGCATGCAGGGAGCCTAGATGGCGCCGTGCATGGTCCCTCTTTCCCTTGTGTCAGTTGTTTAATAATTTCCCATCCATTACAGGTCTCCTGATATACATTAAAAGAGGTTCAGATTACTCTTTTCCTGTATATTTACACACATATGTCAGTCCCTCTGGTTCCCCATCAGTGTATGATATGTTTAACATTACAGCACAAACCTGTGTATCAGTGGATGTTTTACAACCTAAAATGCGTTCCTGAATCCCCACTGTTAGTTTTGGGGAAGTGGAAGGCGTACTGGAATTTTCACAAATCAACCCAACCCCTTCTTGCAGTTCAAATATTAAGTTCTCATCCTGTAAAACAATTGTCCAGCTCTCATCCTCCTTAGAGTCCTTACAGTCTTCCCTGGTCATTGCAGCAGAACAAAAATCTTTAGTTACACAATGTACAGTGGAGGAAGGGATGTCACAGGTAATTGTCTCTTCTTCTGATAGTTCAAATATCACCCTTTCCCGCTTGGTAAGGAGCATCCAACTTCCATATTCCTTTTTGGTCAAACAGGTTACGTCATCATCAAAGGTAAATGGGATGGAGCAGGATGCCCATGTTGTGCAATACGGAACGGTCATGCTTCCCTCATAAAAGGTGTGATAGCTGGCACCGGATCTTCACACTTTATCCTCTGGCTCATGAGCAGTTGGCTTATGCATGTGGCCGAAAGGATTCCTAACAGAGCACCTGTTACAATAGCAGCAACACCACCAAATATCTAGGAAGGAAACACTTTAATTAATTCCACAAATAGCACTTGCCCGTAGGCACATGCAACCAATCATTGCTCCCTATCCTTGACTACATTCACTACATTGTAACTTCCCTTTTAATACATATATGCTAATTAAATACTCTGGGATGGGTACAATTAAAACAAAACATCACTGCTTACTTTAAATGGCACCCCTGCTTGTTTTACCTCTATAGTCCCCCCCCCTAATAAATCTAAGTTGCCTCCACTTCAGTATCAATCAAAGCCTGCTTAAAATAGACCATACTGATACTGGGGGCTTGACCTGTTTCGTATGGGCCCTGGAAATATTACTCCAGATCCTCCAATGAAAGCAAGTCCAACCCTGGCCCTGGGGCTTCAGGGGCACTGGCCCTTTTTGTCCCATCCAAGTATTGGTATCCTTTTCCAGTGGACTTTGTTTGGGAATCAACTAGGGACATTTTCCCCTCAGGGCTAGTTTCCCAACACGTTACCACAGCATGTTGAGCATGATGCTCCATGTATTCCGGTGTGCCTATAATTCTGGACAGTGAGATTTCACTGTCAGTGATAGATCTGTCATTCAGTACATTTACTGCTTTTCCCAAATGGACCTTCCATTTCTGCAAAGTTTCATCCAACCCCCCAGGGTCCCATCTGGCCCTGCTCTGTAATACTGATTGTAACTTACTTTTGCTCAACCTACCACCCTTCCGCTTTACTTTGGCCCTGGCTACCTTAACCACAGCCTGTTGAGCTACATCTTCATAACACTGGCTCTTTTTTAATAGCAATTTATTCTGACTCTGCAGGCACACCGTCTGCTCTACAGCTTCCTCTAACTGCTTGTGTGTCTTTCTGTATGCATGTAATAACACCCATAATTTCTTATGTTAACTTTCTGTGTCTGAATTTGTCTTAACTTTTACATGTAATTTATTCAACACTTCACAAGGTTCTATTTTGTCAAAAAAAAATCAGCGTTATCTGGGAGGTCAGTCCCAGACAAGACTTCTCCTGCTAACTCTTGATATGGGGTCCCATCCCAAGTCACAATATTTTGTGACTGTGAAGGGGAAACCGTTTGTGCTTTCTTCCTAAACATTTTCGTAATACCTTCAATAATTGCTGACATCAATCAATAAATTCACAGTAACAATAACAATATACGTTATTATGTATATACCTGTGCAATATCAATTAATTTCATTCCAAGGTGACAATTGTGACTATGTCCATGAAATATCTGTTTATTTAAACAGCTTTCATGGCTCATTTGAGGAATTAACAATTCAATTCTAACTAATCCAGAAATATATATATTTATACTCCTGACCGTGCAAGATACAACTATATATTTTTCTGTCTTATTATTTTATCTACAAAGGGGTTTCACTTTCGCTCGGAGCTGCGTCTATCATACACACAACACATTCAGTCAGAAACTGTCAGTTTCTTTGCTCAAGTGATAAACAATTATGTATCCTGCCGACTACGCCAATAATGTTATGAGATTCTTTTCAGGATATGATGTTATCATATATCACTTTTCAGCAAGGAAATGACTGACACAGGTTTTCTGCAATCTTATGATAACAATAATGGTTTTATTCTGCAACATAATTATTGAAACGAAATATCACAAACCACTGTTCATGCTTATAACACTCTATGCAATTGCAATACTTATACAATCATCTATGCAGCTTTCAGTTACAGTTTAGTTGCCTGCGCAACGACTGATAACAATCTTATGTTGTATTACTACTAAAACAATTCTAGCTAGTTTCAAACAAACAAATAATACATCACCGTGATCTCTGGTTGCATCATCCTATCCTGCCGCTTCTGGGGCGCAATGGGAGGGGAGATCTGGGCAATCTTGGATCAGGAGAAAAAAGGCGATCAGCGGGAAAAACAACACTGAAGATGCGTCCATCCACAGGTCTCAAAAATACACCTGAAAAATAAACTGACAAATACACTCAAAAATACACTGATCAGATTGCCCACAGGTACCCTTCTTTATACTGTTCACTTACGTAACAGTTTTGGCGCAAATCCACAGATCCTGAGACCGCTCCCTTTGAGGTTGGCTGTGACCCAAGACATCTGGCCAGTCTGCCTTAGCCTCAACCAAGCTTATCAGGGCATGCCCAGGTACTATCTCTGACGTATTCCTAAACTCCAATGCCGTCATCCTTCATGTTTTTCTGCCTAACATTTTACATCTGATTATGTGGTCTTATGCAGTTACTTCTGTCAAATACATCAATAATAGTTTTAACAATCTTTCCATAGATATAATTAATAGCTAAACATCATAATGGCTTTATTACTTAGCCTATGGCAAATAAAATTACTTAGCCTATTGCAATTAATAATAATTAATCTTTTAACAATATTACCTAGGCATTAGCCCCTATACCAATCTGTTATCAAGATGTTCCTTAATGTCAGTAAGTGACCCCTGCCAAGGTTACACCCTTGTTCTGTCTGGGTTTTGACTTCTTATCATTAGTATCCATCGGTTGTTTACCACTTGTAGCATGACTTAGTGAAATTCAGTGTCATCTACTTGAAATTAATTAATGTCTTTTACTCTGTTAAAGGCACACTCTCTTAAAGGCAAAGTCACACAAGTTAGTGCAAGTGTCTTATGCTTTCACTCTCTTAAAGGCAAAGTCACACAAGTTTAAGCAAGTGTCATATGAGCAATTACTGCAACCACTTTCCTTACAGGCCTCCATCGATGTGCCAGGATTTTAAAAATTCTTGGCATTGACTATGCTGATGGGCATCATAAAGAAACCCTCCATTCGCTCCTACTGGAGCAGTAGCCCCATCTGCTCTACCCCCATTTTCTCCCAATGTATGTCGAGGAAGATGTATGAAATGATTCTATATTTCATGCACTTCAGCGACAACAGCCTGTGCCCCCTAGGTAGCATCCCCAATTTGACAGGCTGTATAAAATCGGCCCCCTGATTACACACTTTGCTGCCAGGTTTGCAGAGGCTTATACACCTGAAAGGAATATATGCATGGATGAATCCCTGATGAGGTATAAGGGAAGGCTGGGATTCAAGCAGAATATTCCTTCCAAGCGCTCCAGGTATGGGGTAAAGGTGTATAAGATCTGTGAGTGCGAGACTGGGTATACTCAGGCCTTCCAGGCGTAGGAGGGAAAGAAAAGCCACCTTGACCCTCCAGGTAGCCCAGAACATATGGGAACCACTGGCAAGATTGTCTGGGACCTGACATTACCCCTGATGAACAAAGGGTACCACTTGTATTTAGATAATTTCTATACAAGTGTCCTTTTGTTCAAGTTACTGTATTGCTTTTATACAGTAGCTTGAGGTACAATTAAAAAGAACCACACAGGTTTCTCAGGACAACTTGCACGCACCCGACTACAAAGGGGGGAGACCTCAGCTCTGCACCAAGAGGAGCTATTGACAGTTAAGTACAGAGACAAGAAGGATGTATAGTTTCTTACCACAATCTACACAGAGAGGACTGTGGAGGTCTCTGTACGTGGCAGAGCTGAGAGCACAATTAAGCCAGTGTGCATCAAGACTTTCATCAGCTGCTGCAGCCCTACCTAATTATGCGGAAGACAAAGGCCTGGTACAAAAAGGTTGCTATTTACTTAATGTAGATTGCAACCCACAATGCTTTTCTGTTGTTCAAATAAGCAAACCCCGGAATGAAACAGACTTTTTTACAGCTTCAGCTTCAAATTATTTCGTGATTTTGTACCAAGATGCATCTGCTCCCGGGCGTTGATGGGAGAGAGCAGAGTTGGGGCAACCCATTTTTATTTAAAAATCCCCCCTACTGCCGCAAATCAGAAACCTAAAAAAAAATGCAGAGTTTGTACCAAGAGGGGGCAGAGAAAGGACACCATATATTACTGTCCTGATTGCACTGGAAAGCCCGGACTCTGCATTGGGGACTGCTTCAAGTGGTATCATACAATGGTCCATTTTTTAAAAAAAAAATTATTTGCAGTTTTTCTTTTTTGGTTATGTTCACTGTTAGAGGTTTTTTTTGTTTTGTTTTGATTTGATTTTTAAATTTCACTAAAATTGGTATTTTACCAAAACCCCTGTCAAACCTATGCATGGGGGGTATAGATGTACTCAGGGGGTCTTGCAGAAAACAAACTGAAGTGGTTTTTGCAATAACTTACAACAGGCTCTCCTAAATCATAGTCAAAAAGCATTCACCTAGATTACAAGTTTTGCGCTATAGAGGGTACGAAACGAACGCAACAAAAGTTGCGTTATTTCACCCTCCATAGTGCTGCCATTACAAGTTTTTTAAAAGACGGCTTGTGCGTGCGATATAGTTGCATTGAGCTCCATACCACACAAAATACAAGCGCTGCTTTGACGTGCTCGTGCACGCTTTCCCCATAGACATCATAGACATCAATGGGGAGAAAGTGTTAGAAAAAAAACTAACACCTGAAGCACGGAATGTAAAGCTCTGTAACGCAACCCCATTGATGTCTATGGGGGGGAAAAAAGTTACGTTTAAACCTAACACCCTAACATAAAACCATATCTAAACACCCCTAATCTGCTGCCCCCGACATCGCCGACACCTGCATAATGTTATTAACCCCTAATCTGTCGCTCCCGATATCGTGCCACCGAAATAAATCTATTAACCCCTCTTCTGCAGCTCCCGATATTGCTGCCACTATACTAAAGTTATTAACCCCTATTCACCCCACACCCCAACCTCACCCACACTATAATAAAGATATTAACCCCTATTCTGCCGCTCCCCGACATCGCCGCCACTAAATAAAGTTATTAACCCCTAAACCTCTGGCCTCCCACATCAATACCAATAAATAAATATATTAAACCCTAAACCGACACAGCCCCCACATTGCAACAATTAACCCCTAAACCTAACTGTAACTTTAAACCTAACCCTAACCATATCCCTAAACCTAACATCCCCTAAATTTAACATAATTAAAATAGAGCTAAATTAAAGTTACAATTATTTTCTAAATAATACCTATTTAAAATTAAACTTACCTGTGAACTAAAACCTAAGCTAGTTACAATATAACTAATAGTTATATTGTAGCTAGCTAAAGTTTTATTTTTATTTTACAGGTAAGTTTGTATTTATTTTAACTAGGAAGACTAGTTAGTAAATAGTTATTAACTATTTACTAACTACCTAGTTAAAATAAATACAAACCTTACCTGTGAAACAAAACCTAAGCTGCCTTACACTAAAACCTAACATTACAAAAATAAAAAACCTACCATTACAAAAAATAAAAAACACTAAAATAACAAAAAATAAAAAAAACTACCATTACAAAAAATAACAAACGAAATTATCCAAAAAAATAAAAATGATTCCTATTCTAATACCCTGTTTTAAAAAAAAAAAAACACCCCAAAATAAAAAACCCTAATCTATAATAAACTACCAAGGGCACTTAAAAGAGCCTTTTGTAGAGCATTGCCCTAAAGAAACCAGCACTTTTTCTACAAAAGAAAAACAAACACCCCCTAACAGTAGACAAACCCCCACCCCCAAACCCACAAAATAAAAATAAAGTAAAACCTAATCTACCCATTGCCCTGAAAATGCCATTTGTATAGGCATTGCCCTTAAAAGGGCATTCAGCTCTTTTGCTGCCCATTAAAAATAAAAAATGGCTATTCTAAAAAAACACCCCAAAAAGAAAAAAAAAAATTACACAAAATAACAAATTATACAAAATAATATGATTCCTATTCTAATACCTCGTTTAAAAAAAAAAAGTTGAATCAGCCAATAGGAATGAGAGCAGCTTAAATCCTATTGGCTGATTTGAACAGCCAATAGGATTTTAGCAGCCCTTATTCCAATTGGCTGATTTAAATTTTTCAGCCAATAGGAATGCAATGGTACCCCCAGTATAAAAGTGGTACCTTGAATTTCAATCCTCAGTGTGCGGCAGACAATTGCATGAAGAGGACCTCCATATCGGATCCAAGGACTTCCGACTGGACCTCCGCCTTGGACCTTCGCATGGACCTCCTCCTCTGTGCATCGACTGCTCCACCTCCGCAGGGATGAAGAAGATGCCGGTCCCACGATGGATGAAGATGGATTCGCCTGGATGAAGATGGAGCCGCTGGGATGAAGATCGTTCAAGCCAGACTTCAGCAACCGTGAGTACCTAAAGAGGGGTTAGTGTTAGGGTTCTTTTTAAGGTTTTTGGGGTGTTTTTTCTTTAGATTAGGGTTTGGGCTATCTTAAAGAGGTGAATGCTCTTAATTAAGGGCAAAAAGAAGAGCTGAATGGCTTGTGTTGGCTTTTTTATTTTGATAGGGCTATTAGATTAGGTGTATTTGTTTCTATTTTGGATAATGTTCACCTAGATTACGAGTTTTGCATTAGAGGCTGTGCAGTGCTAACGAGCAGCTTTCCCTCACTGCTCACTTACCTACAGCTCTGGTATTACGAGTTTTTAGAAACCCGTTGTTAAAATACAAGAAGTGAGCATTGAGCAGAATTTTGTTCATTACCGCACTCCAATACCAGCGCTGCTTAAGTCAGCGGTGAGCTGGTGTAATGTGCTCGTGCATGATTTCCCCATAGGAATCAACGGGGAGAGCCGGCTGAAAAAAAATCTAACACCTGCAAAAAAGCAGCGTAAAACTCCTTCAAGCAGCCCCATTGATTCCTATGGGGAAACACATTTTATGTTTACACCTAGCACCTAACATGAACCCTGAATCTAAACACCCGTAATCTTACACTTATTAACCCCTAATCTGCTGTCCCGACATCGCAGACACCTGCATTATATTATTAACCCCTAATCTGCCGCTCCGGACACAGCCGTCACCTACATTATATGTATTAACCCCTAATCTGCTGCCCCCAACATCGCCGACACCTACATACTATTTATTAACCCCTAATATGCCTTCCCCAATGTCGTCAACACCTGCATTATATTATTAACCCCTAATCTGCTGCCACTATATTAAAGTTATTAACCCCTAAACCTAAGTCTAACCCTAAACTTAACACCCACTAACTTAAATATAATTTAAATAAATCTAAATAAATATTCCAGCCAATAGGATTGAGCTGGCATTCTATTGGCTGTTAAAATCAGCCAATAGAATGCAAGCTCAATCCTATTGGCTGATTGCATCAGCCAATAGGATTTTTTCTACCTTAATTCCCATTGGCTGATAGAATTCTATCAGCCAATCGGAATCTAAGGGACGTCATCTTGGATGACTTCACTTAAAGGTACCTTCATTTGTCGTTAGTCCGTCGGCAGAAGAGGATGCTCCGCATCAGATGTCTTTAAGATGGACCCGATTCGCGCCAGATGGATGAAGATAGAAGATGCCGTCTGGATGAAGACTTCTGCCCGTCTGGAGGACCACTTCGCCCGGCTTGGATGAAGACGTCTCCCGGTAAGTCGATCTTCAGGGGGTTAGTGTTAGGTTTTTTAAGGGTGTATTGGGTGGGTTTTATTTTTAGATTAGGGACTTTGGGTGGCAAAAGAACTAACTGCCCTTTTAAGGGCAATGCCCATCCAAATGCCCTTTTCAGGGCAATGGGGAGCTTAGGTTTTTTTAGATTGTATTTTATTTGGGGGGTTGGTTGTGTGGGTGGTGAGTTTTACTGTTGGGGGGTTGTTTGTATTTATTTTTACAGCTAAAAGAGCTGATTACTTTGGGGCAATGCCCCGCAAAAGGCCCTTTTAAGGGCTATTGGTAGTTTAGTTTAGGCTACGTTTTTTTTTTTTTTTTTTGGGGGGGGGTCTTTTTTATTTTAATAGGGCTATTAGAATAGATGTAATTAGTTTAAATATCTGTAATTTGTTTATTATTTTCTGTAATTTAGTGTTTTGTTTTTTTGTACTTTAGCTAATTTAATTTAGCTAATTGTATGTAATTTATTTAATTGTATTTAATTTAGTTAATTTATTTAATTATAGTGTAGTGTTAGGTGTTAGTGTAACTTAGGTTAGGTTTTATTTTACAGGTACTTTTGTATTTATTTTAGCTTGGTAGTTATTAAATAGTTAATGACTATTTAATAACTATTCTACCTAGTTAAAATAAATACAAACTTGCCTGTAAAATAAAAATAAACCATAAGATAGATACAATGTAACTATTAATTATATTGTAGCTAGCTTAGGCTTTATTTTATAGGTAAGAATTTATTTTTAAATAGGAATAATTTAGTTAATGATAGGAATATTTATTTGGATTTATTTAAATTATATTTAAGTTAGTGGGTGTTAGGTTTAGGGTTAGACTTAGGTTTAGGGGTTAATAACTTTAATATAGTGGCGGCGACGTTGGGGGCGGCAGATTAGGGGTTAATAAATATAATGTAGGTGTCGGCGACATTGGGGAAAGCAGATTAGGGGTTAATAAATAGTATGTAGGTGTCGGCAATGTTGGGGCAGCAGATTAGGGTTTCATAAATATAATGTAGGTGGCGGCAGTATCCGGAGCGGCAGATTAGGGGTTAAAATTTTTATTATAGTGTTTGCGATGCGGGAGAACCTCGGTTTAGGGGTTAATAGGTAGTTTATGGGTGTTAGTATACTTTTTAGCACTTTAGTTATCAGTTTTATGCTACAGCATTGTAGTGTAAAACTTATAACTACTGACTTTTAAAAACGTTAGGGATCTTAATGGGGTAGGGTGTACCGCTCACTTTTTGGCCTCCCAGAATAGACTCGTAATATCAGCGCTATGGAAGTCCCAAAGAAAAAAGACTTTATGAAGTTTACGTAAGTCATTTTGCGGTAAGGTCAAGCAACTGTGCGGTCACCCTAAACCTGCGAGACTCGTAATACCAGTGGGCGTAAAAAAGCAGCCTTAGGACCTCTTAACGCTGCTTTTGTACCCTAACGCACAACTCGTAATCTTTGTTTGTTATTTTTTGTAATTTAGTAATTTTTTATTTTTTGTACATTAGTATTTTGTAATTTTTGTAAAAGTAGATTTAGTTTTTTTTTTTAGTAGGGTTAGGTTTTTTTAATGTGTAATTTAATTAATTTAATTTGTAGTTATTTAAATTTTAGTGTAATAGTAATGTTAGTTTAATTTATAGTTTAAACTTAGTTTTTTTTTATTTTACAGGTAAGTTTTTATTTATTTTAAGATAGGGATCTTGTAATTTTAATTTAAAGTTAGGGGTTTGTTAGGTTTAGGGGTTATTAGTTTAATTTAGTTTTTGGCAATGTGGGGGCTGGCAATTTAGGGGTTAATAGGTGTATTTAGTGGTAGTTTTGTGGGAGGCCAGAGGTTTAAGGGTTAATAACTTTATTTAGTGGCGGCGATGTTGGGGAGCGGAGGAATAGGGGTTAATATATTTATTATAGTTTGGGCAATGTTGGGGTGTGGGGGAATAGGGGTTAATAACTTTAGTATAATGGCAACGATGTTGGGGAACGGCAGAATAAGGGTTAATAAATTTTATTAGTGGCGGCGATGTCTGGAGTGGCAGATTAGGGGTTAATAACTTTAATGTAGTATTTGCGATGCAGGAGGGCTTCAGTTTAGGGGTTAATAGGTAGTTTATGGGTGTTAGTGTACTTTGTAACACTTTAGTTATGAGTTTTATGTTACAGTTTTTTTGTGTAAAACTCATAACTACTGCTCTCAGATGGCTGTACAGAACTTGCGTTATAGGGTGTAACGCAAGCTTTTTAGCCTCACCGCAAAACACGTAATGGCAGCGCTATGGGGAATTCCATGAAAAAACGTCATTTTTTTTGAGTGCGGAACTGACGTTGTGTTACAGGCTGAAAGGCTTATGGTACAGCTATACCGACAAGACTCGTAATGGCTGCGTTGCTGTTTTAATGCTGAAATTGCCATTTTTTCAGCGTTAAAACACAAACGCAAAACTTGTAATCTAGGTGAATGTGTGTGTAAAAATAAAAATTAAAAAATTACCACCATACACTTTCTCCAATTTTTTGGCTAAAACGGTTGCATCAAATGCATCAAAGCCCACCATATACAATACCTTGGGGTGTCAACATTTCAAATATATACACTTTCATGGCAATAAATAAAACTGGGGTATGTGATAGGCCCCAAACTAAAGATAGGCCTTTCAGAAGAAATACTCTCACTTTAACTAAAACAAGTCATAAAATTGTAACAGAACCTTCCCAAAATCCTGGCAAACCTATGCATGGGGGGGGGGTATAGGTGTACTCAGGGGGTCTTGCAGAACAAAACCTGGAGTGTTATTTTTTGCAATAACTTACAACAGTCTCTCCTAAATCATAGTCAAAAAGCAATGTGTGTGAAAAAATGAAAATTGAAAAACTACCACCATACACTTTCTCCAATTGTTTTGGCTAAAACAGTTTAATCAAAAGCACACGATTTACAATACTCTGGGATGTCAACATTTTAAATACAGTATATACACTTTCATGGCAATAAATAAAACTGGGGTATGCGATAGGCCCCAAACTAAAGATAGGTCTATCAAAAGAAATACTCTCACTTTTAACTCAAATTACAAGTGATAACATTTTAACAGAACCTTCCCAAAATCCTGGCAAACCTATGCATGGGGGGCATGGGTGTATTCAGGAGGTCTTGCAGAAAACAACCTGGAGTTTTGTTTTTTTGCAAAAACATACAACAGTCTCTCCTAAATCATAGCCAAAAAGCAACGTGTGTGTAAAAATGAAAAAATACCACCACATACTTTCTAAAATTATTTTGGCTTAAACAGTTGCATAAAAGGCATCAAAGCACTCCATATACAATACCTTGGGGTCTCAACTTCTGAAATATATGCACGTTCATGGCGTATGTAAAAAGGCCCCCCAAAAGAAGATAGTCAAAAAAGATATGTTAAATTTGAAAAAAATCACAAACACACCGCTAGATTTGGAGTTTTGTCGGTAACGACCCGAAAAACTAACGCCTGCTTTTTTCTGGCCGCACCATAAAAATAACTCTGGTATTGAGAGTCCACAGAATGGCTGCGTTAGGCTCTAAAAAAGGAGCGTAGAGCATATTTAACGCAGCTTCAACTCTCGATACCAGAGTTGCTTACGCAAGCGGCCAGACTCAAAAACGTGCTCGTGCACGATTCCCCCATAGAAAACAATGGGGCTGTTTGAGCTGAAAAAAAACACCTGCAAAAAAGCCGCGTTCAGCTCCTAACGCAGCCCCATTGTTTGCTATGCGGTAACCCTTCCTACGTCTGCACTTAACACTCTAACATGTACCCCGAGTCTAAACACCCCTAACCTTACACTTATTAACCCCTAATCTGCCGCCCCCGCTATCGCTGACCCCTGCATATTATTATTAACCCCTAATCTGCCGCTCCGTAAAACGCCGCTACTTACATTATCCCTATGTACCCCTAATCTGCTTCCCTAACATCGCCGACCCCTATATTATATTTATTAACCCCTAATCTGCCCCCCACAATGTCGCCTCCACCTGCCTACACTTATTAACCCCTAATCTGCCGAGCGGACCTGAGCGCTACTATAATAAAGTTATTAACCCCTAATCCGCCTCACTAACCCTATAATAAATAGTATTAACCCCTAATCTGCCCTCCCTAACATCGCCGACACCTAACTTCAATTATTAACCCCTAATCTGCCGACTGGAGCTCACCGCTACTCTAATAAATGTATTAACCCCTAAAGCTAAGTCTAACCCTAACACTAACACCCCCCTAAATTAAATTTAATTTACATCTAACGAAATTAATTAACTCTTATTAAATACATTATTCCTATTTAAAACTAAATACTTACCTGTAAAATAAATCCTAATATAGCTACAATATAAATTATAATTATATTATAGCTATTTTAGGATTTATATTTATTTTACAGGTAACTTTGTATTTATTTTAACCAGGTACAATAGCTATTAAATAGTTAAGAACTATTTAATAGCTAAAATAGTTAAAATAATTACAAAATTACATGTAAAATAAATACTAACCTAAGTTACAATTAAACCTAACACTACACTATCAATAAATTAATAAAATAAACTACCTACAATTACCTACAATTAACCTAACACTACACTATCAATAAATTAATTAAATACAATTCCTACAAATAAATACAATTAAATAAACTAGCTAAAGTACAAAAAATAAAAAAGAACTAAGTTACAAAAAATAAAAAAATATTTACAAACATAAGAAAAATATTACAACAATTTTAAACTAATTACACCTACTCTAAGCCCCCTAATAAAATAACAAAGCCCCCCAAAATAAAAAAAATGCCCTACCCTATTCTAAATTACTAAAGTTCAAAGCTCTTTAACCTTACCAGCCCTGAACAGGGCCCTTTGCGGGGCATGCCCCAAGAAGTTCAGCTCTTTTGCCTGTAAAAAAAAAACATACAATACCCCCCCCCCCAACAAAACAACCCACCACCCACATACCCCTAATCTAACCCAAACCCCCCTTAAATAAACCTAACACTAAGCCCCTGAAGATCTTCCTACCTTATCTTCACCCTGCCAGGTTCACCGATCCGTCCTGAAGAGCTCCTCCGATGTCCTGATCCAAGCCCAAGCGGGGGGCTGAAGAGGTCCATGATCCGGCTGAAGTCTTCATCCAAGCGGGAGCTGAAGAGGTCCATGATCCGGATGAAGTCTTCATCCAAGCGGGAGCTGAAGAGGTCCATGATCCGGATGAAGTCTTCTATCAACTGCATCTTCAATCTTCTTTCTTCCGGATCCATCTTGCAGACCTCCGACGCGGAACATCCTCTTCTCCCGACGCCTACTAGCAGAATGACGGTTCCTTTAAGGGACGTCATCCAAGATCAGCCAATCGGAATTAAGGTAGGAATCAAGTTCAATCCGATTGGCTGATCCAATCAGCCAATCAGATTGAGCTCGCATTCTATTGGCTGTTCCGATCAGCCAATATAATACAGGGGTCGGCGGTGTTAGGGGGAGCAGATTAGGGGTACATAAGGATAACGTAGGTGGCGGTCGGCAGATTAGGGGTTAAAAAAAATTATTCGAGTGTCGGCGATGTGGGGGGACCTCGGTTTAGGGGTACATAGGTAGTTTATGGGTGTTAGTGTACTTTAGAGCACAGTAGTTAAGAGCTTTATAAACCGGCGTTAGCCCAGAAAGCTCTTAACTACTGACTTTTTTCCTGCGGCTGGAGTTTTGTCGTTAGATGTCTAACGCTCACTTCAGAAACGACTATAAATACCGGAGTTAGAAAAATCCCATTGAAAAGATAGGTATGCAATTGACGTAAGGGGATCTGTGGTATGGAAAAGTCGCGGCTGAAAAGTGAGCGTTAGACCCTATTTTGAGTGACTCCAAATACCGGCGGTAGCCTAAAACCAGCGTTAGGAGCCTCTAACGCTGGTTTTCACGGCTAACGCCAAACTCCAAATCTAGGTCACAGTTTGCAAACCCCAAACAACCCAACAAACCTATGCATAGGTGGTATCACTGTATATAGGAGATCTTGCTGAACAAATATTGGGGTGTTATTTAGCAGTAACACATAACAGGAACTAAGAATGTATGCCTAAAGTACAATGTGTGTGAAAAATAACACAAAAAAAATGACTACCCACAAGTTTGACAAAGACTGGTGGTTGAATTAGTGCATGGAAAGTTAAAATACCAGCATTTAAAATACCCTAGGGTGTCTACTTTTCAAAAATATATGGTTTGATGGGGGTAAATTACATTGGCCGGCTTCAGAAATGTCCCAAATAGGACATGGGTGCATGATGACAGATGTGAAAATTCCAAGATGGAAAACTGGAATGCGTCCACTAAAAATAAGTCCTTTTTGTCATTTTTTCATCATATGTTATAATTTTTTTATAGTAAATTATAAGATATGATGAAAATAATGGTATCTTTCGAAAGTCCATTTAATGGCAAGAAAAACGATATATAATATGTGTGCGTACAATAAATGAGTAAGAGGAAAATTACAGCTACACACAAACAGCGCAAAAATGTAAAAATAGCCATGGTCCCAAATGGTCAGAAAATTGATAAGTGCTGTGGTCACTAAGGGGTTAAAAAAGAAACAAACAAAGGAATGCATACAACACAATTCAGTTTATTTTTTCATATAGTTAACACTGTTACTATAAAGCTGGTAAAAGCTTCCAATTTACAAAAAAGTACTAGCAGGCTAAAGCATTACAGCTAATAATTGGCTGATTTGATAATACATCCATATGGGGTGCTACTATGTATGTATTTAAGCTTTTACAAATAGCTAAATGCAAGATATATTGAACTGCTAGACCTAGAAGGTCTCATATTTGTTTTATCCAGAAATGTAACTTTATCTAGTTTTATTTTATAATAAAAATAATTATAGATATGTTTATTAAACACATGCTTGGGGTAAAACATGGGTTTGAAATTGTGTAAATTGTTTTATTAACCTCTAAGCATTTTGTTTTTATAATGTTTATGCTTTTCATTAAGATTTTTAAGGTCTTAGTAATTGTATTCAGGTAATTATTGCCTGGACGTTAAAGGGACAATTAAGTCAAAACTAAAGTATTTAATTATCAAAATATGCACATTCTTTTTTATGCACACTTTTTGAGGCTCCAGTTCCATCAGTATATATGTATATATGCATAACCATATGTGATAGGTTGATAGCTGTCACATGATACAGGGCGAGGACAAATTGGAATTACCAGAAAATATTCTACTGTTCATTTCAAATTCAAAGTAAATGCTATTGCATTGTTTTTTTTTATTTATTTATTTTTATTGTGCATTTGTCATTTTTGTATTCTACTCTATTTAGTAGACCTTTAGGCTTCTAAGGGGATTTACTAAGGCCAAACCTGAATGGACAATTGTATTTTTTCCAAAACCTGAATTGTATTTTTTCTAACTTCCCCTGCATTGTAAAATACAGAATAATTGAAAAGGTTTGCTTGTTGTTGTGGATTTTTTTAGTAGCCAAAAGATTAAACAGTTGAGAAGGCTGCATTGACAAACTGTTCTCTAGTATTGCACTGAGAGTTTAAAAACTCACCAAAAGCTCATATAAAATAATATGATCCGAACATATAAGCTCTTTGTGAAACCTGTTCAGTTTGATCGATAAATGCTACATATCCACAGAAAAATCCAAAACAGCACCATTTTATAAAAGTTCCAACTAAATGTATTATTAAAAATAATTGTATGCATTACCTTTAATTTCATATTTATTTTATTAGCAACCCCATACCCTCAGGAGCATGGACATTTTTTTAAAGAAAAACAAACTTTCTAAATTACATCTAGCCCCACATTGTGCAGAGTCTTTTTTATACACTTTCTGAAACACCAACTCCAACTTAGCATGTAAGGTCGATGGGGGAAACCGGAAGGGGACTCCTTGACCAATGTGCTTAGAGGGATATGACAGAACCTGACTGATGAGGCTCAAAGAAGCCCAAAAGGATTGTCTGGGGTTTTCATGTTCCTTGTTCATGGAAGGATTGCCTTGTATTTCAGGGCTGGACTGACCTTACTAGGCGGGATAAGACTGACATTGATATGCTTTAGGAAAGTCTCCTATGTGAAAAGCACAATTGGGCTAAAAGAGGCTGCTCCTAGATGGAGCTACTGAGCTGTTGTTCATTACTGGAGGAGCTCTTGTCTGTATGTATGCACACTGAGCATGTGTTTGTGATTGGCTAATAGTTGTCACAGGATACAGGGGGCAGGGAAATGGAAGACATTTTTTAATCTGTGAGAAAAATAAAATCTACTGCTCATTTGAAATTCAGAGTAAGTGATATTACTTTGTCTTTTTATTATGCATTTGTTGATTATGCAATTCTAATGTATTTAATGGTATTTTAACACTGAGTGGACTCAAACCTTTATTCTTCTTCTTTTGTTACTGAAATAGTAGCTGTTTTTCTTGACTGGTAAAATATAGAGAAATTTTTCTATCCATGTTTTTAAAGGGACATAAAAGAGAAAAGGAACAAACAGCATCTACAATGCATAGTACTGTTTATTATAACAACATACACATCTGCTACAAGTTGCACTTGCCTGCACATGCCAGATGCACACTCCCTTGCCAATCCTGGGACTAGCATCTTACTTGGCTGCTTAAAGTCTCTATACAGTGGGGTGGAATTCTTAGGAAATGTTGAGCTTAGGTGAAGGAGTTGTAAGGACGCTGTGTTCCAATAAGAGACTGTAGTTGTGGTGAATCAGATAAGCTGTTTTAATTGTTACTTTCTTGTAAGTGCAATTTGTAGCAGATGTGCGTGTTGTTATAATAAACAGTACTGTGAATTGTGGATGCGCTTTGTTCCTTTTCTCTTGCATATTCCCCCAACGGATCCAACACTGTGCATGTCCGGTTTACATCAGCGGCACCACTGAGAACACAGTGTGAAGTTTCAATTCCACTAAGACTCTGAAAATCAGATGAAAAGAACTTTCACTAGCACCTTGGGCTAACAAGTATTTTTTAAACACTTATCGTTAGTATAAGCCTCCATAATGAGACTATGTGTGGGGGTCATTTAACTCTGTGTAGCACTCCTCTATAAAGCACTTTTATTTGTTTTTAAAGGGACATAAAAGTAAAAAAAATACTCTAATGGTAGGGCATTTTATTATCACATTATTACATGCGTTTAACTATGTGTTTACCCCATCAAAGATAAAGTCAGCTCCAGAGCAGCAATATGCTACTGGGACCTAGTCAGGGATGGACTGACCAGCCGGGCAAATAAGACATGGACCGAGGGCCCAGCATGTAGGGGGGCCCACAAATGGCATCTCCATGGCTCCTGGTGTGCTGCTTAAGCTGGGGCTTGAAGCTGCCCTATCAGTAACTAAGCAGTTAAGTGTGGGTTTAGTGGGGGCCCTAGCCTCAGAGTGGGGGCCTTGTGCCTAGATTGGGGTTTTTTGCTCGGAGACCTAGAATGGGGGGGGTCCTGTCAGGGGTCTGGCGCTGTCAGAGCCATGGAGTATGGGGTCTGACCCTTGAGGTTGGGGGGCCTGGAGGTTGGGGGGGGGCATGTGGGGGCAGAACAGGGAGGCTACTATGTTCATTTGCATAAATGTGAATACATTTGGGTCAGTGCGAGACAGTGGGGCCCTTCCCTAATTTTTGCCCAGGGCCCTGATTGGTCTCAGTCCGCCCCTGGACCTAGCTAAATACATCTGGTGAGAAAATTGCAAGGCTTGTGTGTTGCCAACAATTACCAGCTTGCTCCCAATATTGCATTACTACTATTGAGCCTATCTAGGTATGCCTTTCAACAAGATACAAAAAGAACAAAGTACATTCAATAGCAGAAATATACTGGAAAGTCTATTAAAACTGCATTCACTATCTGAGCCGTTATTTTCTTTTATTTTCATTCGCCTTTTTAAATCTTCTTCTTCTTATAATAATAATAATAATACGATAATCATGGAGTGCGTTAGATAATCCTGGAGAATTATATGGCTGTAGGGCTTAGGTATAAGCGATTATACTGCTGACATCCATAGCCCATTGTTGAGAGATTAAAAAAGATAATCCATTTAAATTACATTTTACATTTGTTTTAAACAATATAGCAACTTTTATTTACAGTATACAAGCTCTATAAATATATTAATTCTAAATTACTATAACTGCATTTTTACATACTATTGCGTCATAAGAGAAAACTGTAAAATTGTGTTATTGTGTTAACTTTTTAGGCTAAATGAATTTGTCATAGTTTGTGGTTAGTGAATATAAAGACACTCAACAGCAGAGCCAGGTGTCAATAGCATTTATGAAACTGAATAACGTCAGAAAACCATTCTGTCTGCAAAGTATTATTAAATAAATGTATGCTTCATTTGCACCCTATAATATATGACACATTTTGCAGAAGAACCCCCCCCAAAAAAAAAAACAATAACACTCCAATATTATCAACAGGATATCTAGTATTATATATAAATTGAGATCCCATCACAGTCCTTGTACCAGTATTTTCTGTATGGAAATGTTGAATTAAACTCTGTTTATTTTATTTTTTATATATATTTTTACTTTTTTCCTAGCATTCCAACCTATTAAATATCTGTCCATTCAGTTAGGCCATACAAATTACCTATGCTATGGGACATCTATCAAGAACAGGTCTATTACACTTGTATAGCTAGGGTAAACACATGAAAAACTTCAAAAAAACAGGCTTTTCTCAGTCTTTTTCCATGAATTCTTTTCATAGATCTGCATGGAAACAAAAGGCATGAAACCAATGCAAAAGAAAAACATGGCAATTAGTTAAAGGAGCAGTCTAAATGTTGTTTTTTATTTGTAAAATGGCTAAACATGGGCGCTCCATGCGTCTCTATGAAATGGTCTCTCAAATCCCAGCGTAATTCTGTAAACATTTGCACCCTACAGATCTCAATGTTTTCTCTTGCAACTTAAAAGTTGGCAATGGCAAGCTTTAATTAAAATACTCAAAAACTACTTACTCGGAAAGAAAAACCTATGCGTATGAAAATAAAAGCAAATTTAATGTACAGTGCACTGAAAACATTGTAATTTAATTTGTATTAGGCATAATATTAAAGTTTAAACATACGCTGAGTTCTCCCTCCGTAGTTCATCCTCCATCCATTGCAAACTTCAACTTACAGAAAGCTCTCATTATTCCTATGGGAGACATCTCGCCACTCTCAGGGATAGCCTTTTTTATAGAATTCTATGAGGGCTGCCCCTGCAAGTGTCTGCGTGGAAAACCATGTCTAGACTCCCAAATTTTATAGAATAGACCCAGTAGTGTCTTAATTGGATACATGTTTTATAGTTATTTGAGAGTTTTTTTAAATAGCTTTCTTAAAATAGGAAAATCTTGTAAAAACTATTGAGAAAAGTTTTTCACTAGAATACGAGTGGAGTGCTATTTATTGCTCCCGCTGGTGCACTAACTCTGCTAGAAGTTAGCTTTTTGCGTGCATCGGGTATCGTGCATATTACAAGTTGAAAGTAAAAAGTTTTTGCTTGCGCACTAACCCGAAGTTACAATATTGGGGTCAATTTATCAAGTTTTATTTGAAAAAATCAGGAATATAAGGAATATCCCTTATGTGAAGAAAATTTTAATGTGAAATATTTCCAGTAAATTTATAGTTAAACACTTTATATAATACGAATAGTGCATAAATAAGCTTTTACATGTTTTCAACAACTTGAGTGGTTTTCAAACCTATCCTCAGCCTCCCTAACAGGGAACATTTTGAGGATATCTGCACTAGAGCACAGGTGAAATAATCAATTGCTTACTAAACATGGGTATTTTACATGCTCTTATCCAAAGTAATCCTGAAAACCTGGCCTGTTGGGGATGCCTGGGGACAGGTATGAAAACCAGTGATATATGCCTATATATGTATGCATATGTATTTATGTGTTTGTGTATATATGTCTGTAAATACATATATACACATTTAAATATATAGATATATCTGATTCTGTACACACACACATATACAGGTGGCCCTCGTTTTACAACGGTTCAATTTACACAGTTTCAGAATAACAACCTTTTTTTCCAGTCATGTGACTGCTATTGAAAAGCATTGAGAAGCAGTTCATTTTTCAAAATAGCCAGTAGGTGGAGCTGTCCGCTTGTGTTGCAGCAAAGCCAAGCAAGCTGAAATTAATCAGTTTAACTAGACCTGAGCTATCGATCAGATTTCAAAGGAACAAGACCTTCTGGTTTATAAATCAGTCCAGATTGGAATGCATAGAAAGAACTGTTTGCAGAAAAATGCAAGTGAAGTCTGTGTTGTGTGATTATTTTATTAGGTTTATAATGCTGTTTAGCAAATGTTTTTGTTCATTTAACTTAGTTTAATTATATATTCTGTGTTGTGTGATTATTTTATTAGGTTTATAATGCTGTTTAGCATTTGAAGTCTTCATTTCAAAGCTTTAAAAATAATGTATTAGATGTTACTTATGACAATTTTGAGAGGGGCCTGGAACCTATCACCCTCACTTCCCATTGACTTACATTATAAACTGGGTTTCAACTTACAACGGTTTCGATTTACAACAATTCCTTCTGGAACCTAACCCCGGCGTAAACTGAGGGCTACCTGTATATATATATACAAATATATATATATATATATATATATATATATATATATATATATATACATACTATATATATATATATATATATATATATATATATATATATTTACTGTATATAATCAATACACAGCAGTTTAGCACTCACAATACTTTCGTTATGACCCACTCACTGGGTTTGAAGTGGCAAAAAACTTATATATATATATGTGTGTGTGTGTGTGTGTGTGTGTATATAGATAGATGATAGATAGATCATTTATATATTTCTTGTATGAAAATATTGCTGCTTGAATATTCTGACAGAAAGACTAACATAATATAAGATGATGTTTATCTCATGAGATAGATAGTGCTACAAGATAAATTAAATCCTTGCTGTGTTAAATAAATATGCCAGCTGTGTGGAAGAAAATGCATGGGAAAATCTCCAAAAGCTGTAATTGTTCAGTATGCGATGACAAGGAATGTTCATGCTTATTTGCCATGCATACATTTTTGAGTTTCAAGGGCATTCATTTTGTATTTGTTGGTAAAGTGAGGAGCCACTAGTAAACTGTCAACTATTTTGTGCATGTATAGTGTAATGTAAAAAGAAATAAAAAAGTAGAAAATATTTTTACCTTAACTTAATTTTGCATTTATGGTTCTTCTGACAAAAAAGGCGTCTTTTAAAACAATACAATATTGGAAGAGGCAAAGCTTAATTAGCTGTTTTGTCCCCAAAATAGTACATTTTAAAGTGTTACCAGTAGGTCACAAGGTTTTCTTGTGGGATTTCCCAGTATCCCTTTAGCTAACAGTTGTAATATATTGCACAAAGAGTCTATAGCTCAGTTATAGTCATGAGTCGTGCATGTATAGTTCCTGTTTAGTATAACTGCAATACTGAAAATAATAAATTAAACAAATAATTCCAAATTACCCCTCTCTATAGGGGGCAGATATGCTTACTAGGACTAAGTGTTAAGGGTATTTGATTGCCAATGTTACCTATTTGTTTGACAGTACAGGTACAAATCCTCAAATCCGGGTTTCCAAAATATAAAGTTATTCTGAAATTCAAACTTTTTTTTTTTTTTAAATAAAATGATAAAAAAAAATCTATTTTTGATGCTTCTTTTAACATTCCACCAGTGTCATAGAAGCATCTCCTCCCACAGAGAAGCCCATTATAACATTTCACAGGCAATCACACATTTTAAAATATTCCTGTTATTACAATGCTTTTAACATTAGGCCCTTGGTGAGCTCTATTACTATATCATACCTCAAAACAGATGCATGCCTCCAGCATCCCATTATGTAAGGTGTATGCTTCTATTAGATTGCAGAACAGATACATTTCCCACACCTAAGAGGCATGGCCCTTTGCACACACTTTGTAAATAAATGCAGATAAATGCAAACATCAAACCTAAGACAAGGTGCATTCCCCTGTTCCCCTTTTATAGCTATTGTAGATATTTTACCAAATATGAAATTCTTTATCAAGAATATTACCAATGTCACAATATATATCACTTGCTGCTAATAATATAACTAAACATATGGGTTTGGGTTAGGATCAGGGTTGGATTAAAGTAACTGTTGGTAGGGTTGAGTTATAGCTAGTGCTAGGTGTTGGGCTATGGTTAAGGCTGGATTTTATGCTATGGTTAGGGCATAGAGTAGGGTTCAAATTAATGTGAATCAATGCTTCCCCACTCTATCAACTCTGGATAAATTCCATCTATTTATGGTGCAACTCAAGAATGCTCCTCCTCTTTTTATTTATTTTTTATTTTTTAAGCATATATTGTCATTCATTTTTTGAAGTATTGAATTTTGAGGGACTATCTATCTTCTTTTTTGTGTGTCACTAAATGTTACTATATAGTTAACTTTACGGAGCCTCTAGCCTTGTTGTACAGAAATATTATCACTATTGCGTGCTTACATCACTAGAGTGTAATCAAAAGAGCTTCTATTTTTGTGCTCATACAACAAATCCAGTTATTTTTATTATTTGATCAAGTGCTGACTATCACATGTCATATTTTAAACATAGAATGAGTAGGCCGCTCATGCCTAAGGTGGCAGACATTTGGGTGGAGGCAAATTGAAAGAAGCAACAAGTCTTTTTGTCACTCTTAGCTTTGTGCCTTTTGTTGATTTTATTTTTTACATTTATGTGATAGTAACACAGAAAAGAGACAGTTACTATTGCAGGGAAACAGTTTTTCATACATAAACCAGTTTGAATAGTTTAAAATAGAAAAACATACAAGTATTCTAGTTAGGCAAAAATAATCTATCATTCATCGTATATGGGGCAAGAAGATTTATTTTAGTTACATTATAAGATCAATTTATTTCCAAAAACTTAAAAAAATATTTTGCCTTTCTTATCCAACATCCAGAAACTATGGGTGCCATGTACTAAGCTTCGAAGTGACCGTCCGTCTGTATTTCCGCGTCAAAATTCGCTCACAATCTGCTTCTCGTATGTATCAATCTGCGATCTGCTCGAAAAACCACTATTTTCATCAGCGATCGTAATTTTACTCAACTCATCGTTCCGAAGCCTTTTTCCACTTACTACATGTTCGATCGCACGTAAATTCGCTGTAATCGGAAATTATGAATGTTACAACTAATCCGCCCGCTCCAACTTTCACTGTAACTTCGCGTGATTTGCTTCGCGACCATTTAGGTAGCGAATACAATAGAAAACTATAGGGGGTATCAAACTGACGCCAGGTAGAAGTACTTAAGTGAAAGAACTAGACTACTATTGTAGCATTATTGGTTTTTGGATAAGTGAATGAAGATGGAGACAGTTTTACACATGTTTATTTTCCGATTAATTCAATTACGAGGAAGAAGGGCTATACAGGCACCGGTTAACAACTTGCAAAGAAGGAGAGGTAGAAGAATTAGAGTCCCTAGAGTTTTCCTTCCACGTATGGGTTTGGAAAGCATTTCTGATCGAGAGATTATCCAGAGATTCCGTTTGGACAGAGAAGCTATTATGCAACTTTACAATGAAATAGCAGAATACCTTGAACCAATGACAGCGCGTTCACAAGCCATACCCGGACTATTAAAACTGTTGGCAGCCTTACACTTTTTTGCCACCGGTTCATTCCAAGCTGTGTCTAGCGTTATAATTGGCATCAGCCAGTCTGCTTTTTCGAGGCACCTAACCAAAGTAGAAGTAGCAGAATCTCCGGAGCAAGCCATCTTGTCAAAGTGAATACCGAAAAGTAAATTATCAATATTCTAAGATTTCTGGGAAAATGCACATTCTTATACATGTCAGCAGCCAGACGTTGCCGCTTGTCTGGCGATTATGACACCTAGATCGTCACGTGGGTAAAGAACTAAACCAATCAGGTCGCAGACTGCTTCTTAACTTTGCTCTTTCGCGCCGAACGAAGCTTCAAAGTTATCAATAATCCGATTGTCTTCGACACACAATAGACGTGAAATTTTACGGCTTGGTTTTTAGTACATTCATGTAACGAAGTGCCATCCGCATGGTGCGAATGCCGGCGGGTTATTTCGATACAGTCTGTGCGAAAAAATTGACGCCTTAGTACATGGCGCCCTATATATTTAGATATATTAGATATGATTTACCATGGTGAGTCTAAAAGGCAGAACATAAATATTTACACATGTGCTTACACATGGTTGTGAATATGGATAGGATGTTTCTATACAAGCTGTTATTAAAATGTCACTTCCAGTCTTTTTGTTGAAGTCTTAGCAACTGTGCTCTCCCTTCTAGTACTTTGAGACTAAGGGGTCGAATTATCAAGGGTCAAACGGCCCCTGATCCCCCTGTTTCCATGCGAGTTTTCAGGCTCGCCAGAAACAGCAATTATGAAGCAAACTGAAAGGTTTATCTATGAAAGCTCAGGAGTAGCAAAGAACGTAGGTTCTAGCTGCTGTTTGGTGGCTGCGTGTATATACCAATTGTCATTGGCTCACCCATGTGTTTAGTTAGAAACCAGTAGTGCATTGCTGCTCCTTCAACAAATGATAGCAAGAGAATGAAGCACATTTGATAATAGAAGTAATCAGAAAAGATGCTTTAAATTGTATGTTCTAACTAAATCATGAAAGAACAATTTTGGGTTTCGAGTCCCTTTAACACCAGTAAAGAACACAAAGATAAAGTACTGCTCAGAAACTACAAGCATTGTACATTTTTTAAGTGTGCCCTATACTTCCTGAATACAATTATTTAAAACTTAATTTTACTTTTACTTTACATGTGTAGCTAGCTAATCATATCATATTACCTTTTTTTCTATAATGCATGTTCTTTGTAAGTATAGAATGTTGTCACTTTTTATTTAATATTAAACATTCTCTAGAAAGTATTAATTTCATTGTAATATTTTTCTACAATATAAAACTAATATTTTTATACATTCTATAGAATAACCTCATTGGAAATATGCATAATGTAATCTGAGCTAATTTCAACATACTCCCATTTACAGCAGTTCTATCATAGACCTACTACATTTCTTGCTACTTACGGTACAATGCAAAGCAATATATGTTTTTATATTAAATCAAGGCAATTTTATATTATTTAGGTTAAGAATAAAATCATAGCTCAATTATTTAAGATGTTTTCATAGTAATATCTTGGGTGGCGCTTTAATCTACATGTGCAGAACATCTGGATTTCTAAAAGATTTGAAGAATATACTTAAAGATTACATCACGGATTGTGTTACAACACGATGATAAATGAAATACAATGTTTTCTCTCTGACTTACAATACTGTCTTAAAATTGGAAGAATGTGACCACAGTACTTTTGTGATCTAATATATTTACTAACACATCACTCATTATTTTGAAAGCAACTGTTTTGTTTGCTTGTAGAACGTAGTCTGTTAAGTGTATGACAAAACAAAAAGCATTATAGTCAACAGATCAACTGAAATAACAGTTGCTCAGTAAATTAAAAATGTATGCTGATTACTGTATTAATCTGCAATTAAAAGAACATTAAATATCTTGGGTATTTTGTATAATACTTCTGTGCCACACATTTCCTTGAGAGACCAAAAAGCAAAATCTATAACATAGGTTTAAAAATGCTGCAAATAGTCTAAACCAACCCTTTGATTTTTCAAAATTTCCAGGTTACACAGTTTGCATTTTGGCCTCTCTAGGGAGTGTGGCACAAGATTAATTTTGCACAAAAACAATAGATGTTGAAAATGTATATACTTCATGTTTGTACTTCATTTTTCTTTTTGTTGGTCTGATGAAGGGGAGCTGTCCCCGAAACGTCACTTAAATAAAAGCAGTTGTTGTTGTATTTCAAGACCAGTGAGTGCTCTCTTCTATCACATATATATATATATATATATATATATATATATATATATATATATATATATATATATATATATATATATATAAATATATATATATATATATATATATATATATATATTATTTAGTTTTTTTGTTTTTTTCCATTAGCTATAAATCATTGATGGCCTTTTTAACTTAGTCTGGTTTATAAATCATAAAGGGAAACTCAAGTCAAAATAAACGTTTAGAAATCAGAAAGAGCATGCAGTTTTAAGACACTTTCCAATTTACTTCCATTATCAAATGTTGCACTTTTTATATACACACTTTCTGGGGAACAAGATCCTACTGAGCATGTGCACAAGCTCACAGGGTATACGTATACTAGTCTGTGATTGGCTGATGTCTGTCACATGATACAGTTGGGGCCGGCAAATGAGAGAAAAAATAAATTTGTCAGAAATATTTTTTACTGCTTTTTTGAAATTCAGAGTAGCCCTTTAACCACTAAGATTTGCAATACTACCTGATGTATTTACTGTATGGGGGTCAGTGGCTACAAAGCAACCCCTACCCTAGAACACACATGCAAAGAACATCACTCACATGAAAGAGGGAATTACCAATTCTCAATTGATAGGTGTTCTGTTCCTTTAGGTAGCAGTTGTTAGGCATAGAATTTGCAATCACCTTTATACTAGCTGACTTTTATAGTGTTATTGGCTATAAAAGAGACCCTAGCACCCAAAATTAGCATTACTGTGGAACAAGTAACCCCTCATTTAAAAAAAAGAATTCCCTCTTTTAAAGGAGGGCACCACATGACCAGTTGGCTTTCAGCTGATCACCATTGCAACAGTGATCACCTGAAAGAGCCATAGACATCGGGAACAACATCAGGACAGTGGATTTTTTAGCACTTTATATGGTTGCAGTTTTCCATATTATAATAGTTCTGCAAACTAAATTAATTTTCTTAAAAAGGCTTGATCTGCTAAAAAAATAAGGTATGCTTTGTGTTGGTACCTCACAGAAAAAATATAGAAACATTTTTTACAAAAAATAAAAAGGAAGTTAGCTATATAATGTTGTGTATTTATTTTATTTTTATCTCATTGAGGCCCATTTATCAAGCTCCGATTGGAGCTTGAGGGCCCGTGTTTCTGGCGAGCCTGCAGGCTCACCCAAAACAGCAGTTATGAAGCAGCGGTCTAAAGACCGCTGCTCCCTAACCCTGTCTGCCTGCTCAGAGCAGGCGGACAGAGATCACCACAATTCAACCCGATCGAGTACGATCGGGTTGATTGACACCCTCCTGCTGGCGGCCTATTGGCCGCGAATCTGCAGGGTGCGGCGTTTCACCAGCAGCTCACAAGAGCTGCTGGTGCAATGCTGAATACGGAGAGCGTATTGCTCTCCACATTCAGCGAGGTTCTGTCGGACCTGATTCGCACTGTCGGATCAGGTCCGACAGACCTTTAATAAATAGGCCTCTATATCTATTAGTGCGACAAGTTTGGGGCGACAAGTATTGTCCCCTTGCTTTGTAATGAGAGACAAAGTTGTAATATAATCAATAAGTAGTAATGTATTTTTCATTTTTATCCCTATATCTACTAGTGCACCAAATGTGGAGCAATAATATTGTTTGATTTAGAAAGGGTATACAATAAAGTTTCTAATTTACTTTTATTATGTAATATACTTCATTCTCTTGCAGCATCGAACATAAGCTTTTTATATTTTCAGACTACTATTGATTTCTATGGCATCCATGGCCTCAAGGGTGGTGGATTGAAAACTTGGTACGCTGCGTTGTAATAGACGCGAGCGTACCTGTTAAATATTTGATAAGCTGGGAAAATGGTCAAATAGAGTTGAATGTGAATTCAAAACATCTGTAATGACGCAAGCATCGTTCTGCGTCGGATTGAGATCGCGGGAGCGTATATTTTGTCACACATTTCAACATTTGATGATCTTGACGCTTTGATAACTACGGCGGATCAATCTTGTGACAAATACGACGTGGGATTCAAGCGTATTTTCAGTTGACGCTTTGATAAATATCCCCCAAAGACTGTAAAAGAATAAAAAAATGCCTGGGACATGCATAAGGCTATCCTAAGAAAAAAGTAACATGTAATATGGGTAGACTTGATGGGCCTTTTTGGTTCTTATCTACCATCAAATTCTATGTTTCTATGTATTTATTTGTGTAATATATTGGAGAATCTTGGGGTCCATTTAATATCTACATTTCTATTTTTGGGCATGTATTTGTAACTTAAGAAGCAAGAAAATTATTTAAATTGCAGATAATACTCTGAATCAGTGATTAAGAAAGTGCACAAAAAAGGGTGGTTTGAGAATTTATTACAGACATTACCCCTGGGCAATTCAATTAACAAAACAAAAGTTTGAAATGTAAAGGAATAACAATTTCATAAACATATCAGACAAAAAAAAAAGTGTAAAAATATAATTGAACAATTTTATCAATATATTAGTTTATCCAGTGAAAATACTTTACTAATATGAGAAGAGCATTAAAAGCATTACAAGATAGTAGTAAATAAAAAAAATAAAAATAAAATAATAACAAATAATTTAACTATCAGGGGTCTATTTATCAAAGCGTCAATCTCATTGCATTCGCTGGCGTCAATACGCTCGCCAGACAACGCTGACGCGGATCTGAATACGATCCCCCTATTTATCAAAAAAGCCATCAAAAACACGCGCGTCAAGTATGGTGCGAAGAGCATTGGACTGTTGTTAACTAACAGTAATCAATGTTGCGGTTATTCAGGTTTTTCCATACTTTATTTATACCATTTCATTACTGTGCATGAACAAGCACATTTCTCTAAAGCTAATCTTTTATTTTTCAACTGTTAATGTCCAAGAAATAGCTACATATATACCTCAACAAACAATATTTCATAGAAAGTTATTTTCATATTTATTTGTTATACAAAAAAATCTGTTAAATGATACTTTCACATAAATTCCTTTTTTTTTCTTGTAAACAATGTTGTCTTTCATATATCTGTGTTTATTTATACCACTATATGTATATAGTGTAAATGTATTATTATTCTGAGCAGGAATAATTGCAAATATATCATGTAATCATGGTATCATATGTATTTATTTTATCAATGGATATTTTAAGAGCTGGGCCAGTTTTCTCTCTGTACCTGTGTAACCCTTCCTAATTGCAATCTAGTTTTAAAAACCACTCCTTGACAGATGTTATAAAATGGGCTGGCATATAAGATGACATTTCTTACTGAAAAAGAAATTCAAGAGACGGAAGAAATACACTGAAAATAGCATGACAGTAAAGACGTGATTTTAATTTCTGCTGTATCTGAATCATGACAGTTTAATGTTAGGTGGGCTATCCCTTTGCGCTATCATCTTAAGATTATATTGAATCAAACATCAATTTGAATTTTAAAATCCTTGTCTAAAATATTACACTGTGTGTCCTAATGTCAGCATCAATGTTTATCTTTACTTCTAAATTCACATATACATACTTTCAAAGCATAATACACAATGTAACAAATGGTACTTACAATTTTTGATGAGTGAGTATTGAGCAATTTGATTCGTATATTTGAATCAGATTGGCTGATGTCTTAAATCATGTGATTATCCATATTCCAATCAAAAGTGGTTGAAAAATTCACTAGTGCATGGGTTGTTTAGGATAATTGGTGCGAAAAGTGTTGCGTCAAAATTGGTGCAAAGTGGAGAGTGTAACTTGTATTACATGGCTTAAACATGGTGCACATACATTTTTCCCCAAAAAATAAAAAGGAAGTTAGCTATATTATGTTGTGTATTTATTTCATTTTTATCCCTATATCTACTAGTGCATCAAATGTGGAGCAATTATATTGTTTTATTTAGAAAGGGTATACAATTTTAATAGAGTTTCTAATTTACTTTTATTATGTAATATACTTCATTCTCTTGCAGCATCGAACATAAGCTTTCTGTGTTTTCAGGCTCCCATTGACTTCTATGGCATCTGCGATCTGAAGGGTGTGGATTGAAAACTAGGTACGCTGCGACGGAATAGACGCGAACGTACCTGTTAAATGTTTGCTAAATTTGGAAAAGGTTCAAATAGAATCAAATCTGAATTCAAAACATCTGTAATGACGCAAGCATCGACCTGAGTTGGATTAATATCGCGGGATTGTATATTACGTCACAAATTTCAACATTAGTCGATCTTGACGCTTTGATAACTACGGCGGATCAATCTCGCGACAAATACGACGCAGAATTCAAGCATATTTTCAGTTGACACTTTGATAAATAGACCCCTGAGTCTCTATTTTCTCTCCATATGGGAAGAGCATGCCTTTGGGTTGTCAGTGGTTAGACATTGCATCATCGGTACTTAGGGATATCATAAGCAGAAGGGGTTAAGGATGCTAATGTATTTATTGCCTCCTATTTCCATACAAAATATTTTTCTGCACAGACATTTCTGCTTGTCTCTTTAGTATAACCTACAAATGTGATTGGTGAAGTATCAGGCGGATGGCATTTATAGGTCAAGATATCATGTATTATTCCATCAATATTTCTTAACCTATGTTGCAATAATTAATGCAGCTTTCATTTAAACTTTTCATTGCCCATTCACAAAACTACCAGCTGTGTACACAACTTACACATTTTTTAAAGTCTCAACTATGTTAAATATTCCCATTTTTTATGTTTCATCTATAAAAATCATTCAAATAACTGGACAAGTTATAGAATAGCATCAAAATCAGTAGCGGACTTACTCAACAGAGGGTCTTGGTGCTAACTTGTTTTTGCCCCCATAGTAATAATATGCATGCTTCGCTGTGTAAGGATTTTGAGTGTGTTTGTATGTGTATATATACTGTGTATGTATATATATATATATATATATATATATATATACAAACACTGATAATGAACATGCTGCACTTTATAATGATACTATAATGAGTATTTATACACTGTCAGATTGTACACTGCTGTATAGTTATGTGTTTCTATTCACTATTCCCTTATGAGTATTATGTTCTGTATAAATATGATGATTCTCTATATTCTGATAAATATACTGTGCTGAATAATGAGGGAATATCTATACACTAATAGCAAATATGTTGCATGTAAAATGATGTAAGTATCTATACACTGATAAATATATGGCGCACAAATAATGACCACATAGGCACATGTCTGTGTATATACTGGCTGCTGTGCCTCCCCATCACTTGCAGGGCCGGATTGGCCTACCAGGATACCAGGAGATTTCCCGGTGGGCTGCAGCAGCTGGGGCTGGAAAGCTACAATTTAAAGGGGTGACTAATGGATATAACTGGGTTGTAGGGTTGCTATATAACATCAATCTGACATTTTTATTTGATACAAAGTAATATAATTTAATTCTAAAAAAAAATATTGGGGAAGGAGTATCACAGTAATCCCCTTTGAGAAAAATGGGGCATGTGCTTTCTACCGACTCAACGGAAAATAGGGCTGGTCTTCATATTTTTCCAGGGCTGCTTTTTATTCCCAGTCCGGCCCTGATCACTTGGGCCCTGGTGCCACTGAACTTGCTGCACCCAAAGACAGTTCCACCCACATCATGACCTGGCATGCATACTTTTACCTTCTGCCATAGAATGCCATTTGCAGGGCAGAGAGAGATTGTAGTCATCTTCCAAGGTGTTGCGTATGTGGCTATCTAAATTAGTTATCAGTGCAGATGCTAGTTTGAATAGAAATAATATTATGTATAGTAACATTGTAACACTTACGATTTTACAGTCCCTAGTACTAATTTACTTATATTAACGCCCCACTCTACTCCCTATACATATTTCTGAGCATAAATGTTGGTAGTTATGATTTTTTTTAAACTCTAATTTGCTTCATTAGTACATTTTACTCACTATATACATTTACACACTTTCTTGTGTAGTTTTATATTTGTTTGATTAACTCTTTGACTACTATTATTTTTCTCTCATGGAAGGTGCAATGCTTGGTTTAATAGAGACAACTGCAGCATACCATGATGTATGTAAAAGTGTCATTATATAGTTGATAATACAATCATATTCACCTAGATTACAAGTTTTGTGTTTCTGTTTTAACGCTGACAAAATGGTAATTTCAAAGTGAAAACAGCACCGCAGCCATTACAAGTCTTGTCGGTATAGCTATACCGCAAGCCTTTTAGTCTGTAACGCAACGTCAGTCCCGCACACGTAAAAATTATGCGGTGAGGCTAAAAAGCTCTGTACCGCCATCTGAGAGCAGTAGTTATGAGTTTAACGCAACAAAACTGTTACATAAAACTCATAGCTAAACTGTCACAAAGTACACTAAACACCTATAAACTACCTATTAACCCCTAAACCGAGGCCCTCCCGCATCACAAACACTATATTAAAGTTATTAACCCCTAATTTGCTGCTCCTGACATTACCACCACTAATAAAATTTATTAGCCCCTATTCCGCTGCTCCCCGACATCGTCACCACTATAATAAAGTTATTAACCCCTAAACCGCTGCCCTCCCGCATCGCAAACAATATTTAAATATTATTATCCCCTAATCTGTCGTATGCCCACATCGCCCCCACTATACCAAAGTTATTAACCCCTATTCCGCCACTCCCCAATACCACTGCCACTATAAACAGCCTATTAACCCCTAAACCGAAAGCCCCCCACATCGCAATAAACTCATTTAAACTAGTAACCCCTAAATCTAATGCCCCCCTAACTTTATATTAAAATTACAATTTCCCTATCTTAATTTAAATTAAAACTTACCTGTCAAATTAAAAAAAACTAAGTTTAAACTAACAATTAAACTAATATAGCTATTAAACTAAAATTAAACTAACTACCAATTAAAGAAAACTAAAATACACATTAAAAAAAATCTAACACTCTTATAAAAATTACAAAGTGTCTAATTACAAAAAATAAAAAATACTAAATTACAAAAAAATAACAAACACTAAATTATCAAAAATAAAAAAGATTTACACCTAATCTAATAGCCCTATTAAAAAAAAAACGCCCACCCAAAATAAAAAAAAACCCTAGCCTACAATAAACTACAAATAGTTCTTAAAACAGCCTTTTGTCGGGCATTGCTTTAAGTTAAACAGCTCTTTTACCTGTAAAAAGAAAATACAAAGACCCCCCCCAACAGTAAAACCCACCTACCAACCAACACCCCAAAATAAAAAACCTAACTCTAACAAAAACCTAATCTACCCATTGCCCTGAAAAGGGAATTTGTATGGGCATTGCCCTTAAAAGGGCATATAGCTCTTTTTCTTGCCCTTAAAAGGGCATTTAGCTCTTTTAAGAACTGCCCAACCCCTAATCTTAAAAAAAAAAAACACCCAAAAAACCTTAAAAAAAAAACTAACACTAACCCCTCTTTAGGTACTCACAATTGCTGAAATCCCGCTTGAAGGATATTTATCCTGGCGGCTCCATCTTCATCCAGGCGGCATCTTCTATCTTCATCCCGGCGGCGTCTTCTATCTTCATCCCGGCGGCGCGGAGCGGGTCCATCCTGGAGACATCTGGCGCAGAGTATCCTCTTCATACAGTCGCCGCCGTATACTGAATCTTCAATGCAAGGGACGCGATTCAAAATGGTGTCTCTTGCATTCCTATTGGCTGATTTGATTTTGAAAATTCAAATCAGCCAATAGAATGAGAGCTACTGAAATCCTATTGGCTGTTCAAATCAGCCAATAGGATGAGAGCTACTGATATTCTATTGGCTGATTTGGGGTTGGGCAGTTCTTAAAAGAGCTAAATGCCCTTTTAAGGGCAAGAAAAAGAGCTAAATGCCCTTTTAAGGGCAATGCCCATACAAATGCCCCTTTCAGGGCAATGGGTAGATTAGGATTTTTAAAAAAGTTTTTTTATTTTGTTGGTTTTGGGGGGGTTTGTAATGTTAGTGGGTCTTTATATTTTTTTTTTTAGAAAAAGAGCTGATATCTTTAGGGCAATCCCCTACAAAAGGCCCTTTTAAGGGCTATTGGTAGTTTATTCTAGATTAGGTTTCTTTTATTTTGGGGTGGTTTTTTTTTTAAATGGGTATTAGAATAGGAATACATTTTATTATTTTGGATAATTTATTTGTTATTTTGTGTAATGTTTTTTTTTTTTCGTTTTGGGGTGGGCTTTTATTTTTAGATTAGGGGTTGGCATTTCTTAAAAGTGCTAATTGCACTTTTAAGGGCAGGAAAAAGAGCTGAATGCCCTTTTAAGGGCAATACCCATACAAATGCCCTTTTCAAGGCAATGGGTAATATACTTATTAATTGAAAAGGTAATAAACAATAAGAGCACTCAGTCTCTCTAGAGGGCGCAATATAAAAAAATTACAAATCGAAAAGGCAGAAGGGTTAACTTATCTTAGGTCAATAGAGCCCAGTGTGTATACTGGATGATATGCACTAGATAGAGTATGATGTACAAAGCTCTTATACCCTTTTTTCTTTTTCTCCTTGATGAATGCACAGTCCAGATGCAACTCCTCTCTCACTTCACAAAAGAGTAGTAAAGATCCTAGATGTACAAATGAGAGGGCGCTTCATGTGCCTATAAGTAGTTAAACAACCAGTGTGAATAATAGTAGTACCCTGTATTGGAAAGTTGTTTAAAATTGTATGCTCTGTATGAAGCATGAAAGAAAAAAAAAGGGTTTCATATCCCTTTAAAGGGACAGTATACACCAATTTTCATATAACTGCAAGTAATAGACACTACTCTAAAGAATAATATTCACAGATATTGATATAAAAATCCAGTTTAAAACCATTTAAAAGCTTACTTTGAAGCTTCCAGTTTAGCTCTGTTTAAAAGGTTACTGGAACACCCACTGCAAGTGAGAGAAAGCAGACACTCCCACTTCCTTTGCATAGGAAAAGACTTTACACAAACAGGAGCAAGCTGGAGTAAGTATACGTCGGTATTCTCCTAAAACTTTAGGGCTTGGTAAGGAGTCTGAAAATCAGAGCAATGTTATTTAAAAATAAGCAAAACTATCCATTGATTTTATTTTAAACTCTATGGGCTATATAAACTGGATGTAGGATTTGACTAGTGTAGATATAGTATAGTCTAATGTATGTCTCATGGGCTGGGGAGTATTATGTTGTGTCGTTGGTGTTACCGTTTAGTACTGTCCATGAGTCTAGTAGGAAATGGGGAAGTAGGGAGTCTTGTATGGATTTGATGATGCGGTTATGGCAATGGTTTTTATTAGAGAGAGGGTTGTCTCGTTTGGTACTATTGGGACCATTGTTATGTTGCAGTCTCCTGATAAAATAATTTTGGTTTGTGATTATTGAGTTAGGAGATGCGAAATGTGTGTGAAGAAGGAATGTTGGTTTTCATTGGGGGCATACATATTTCATAGAGCTATGTCAGTCTCTTGTATTTGGTCCTTAACTATTAGGAATCTACCTTCTGTGTCTGCTATAGTGGATTCATGTTTAAAATGTATTGAATGATGAATGAGAATAGAGACTCCTCTTTTTTTTCTTATTGGCAGTGGCATGGAAATGATATGCAAATTGTTTAGTCCAGTATTTGGGTACGTGGGCTTTTAGGAAATGGGTCTCTTGGAGGAAGATGATATGATATTAGCATTAAGGGTGTTATATTGAGACATTGCTGTTCAGCATTTGATATTCGAGTTTAGTCCTCTCACATTATGCAAGATTATTATTAGGTTAAGCGTCATAAATTTATGTGTGTATGGTGTTTGGAGGAATGTATACGTGCAAGTAGTTCAGCATCAAAATCAAAACAGTATATGAAATTCTTAATGTCAACTTTGTGAGAAAAAAAACAATAAATAACAGAAGACCCCAAACATGGGGTTCAATAATAATGTAACTAATAGCATCAATCTAACAAGGGTTGGTGCAATAACAATTAATAACAAATTCAATAACAGCAATAGATATGTGAAAGCCATCCTTTTTACTAGAATGGTCTGCCCAACAAAGGCTTATCTAATGAGTCTAATGTTAACGGTCCTAGTACTAAATGCATCAGTTCCCAAAACCATGTCATTCATATCGTGAATAAGGTATACATTTGCATGGTAACATCTGTGACTTATCTAGTTCTGTTTTTCGTCTATCCCTCAGGGTTGTTTTATCCCTGAAGTGAAGTCATAGGTTAAGTTGCGTGAGCATGTGTTAATCTTTATATCAAGTCTTTTGTTTCTTGCAGTTAATCTTTGTCCAGTTGTGAGACTTTGCAGCTTGTAGGTGATGTGGAGATTGTGGTGTCTGAAGGGTAGATGTTGTAGGTGATATTGGCGGGGTCTCCAGACCTAGCATTTGGCATATTTCCGGGATGTCTTCTGGCTTCATAATGGTTATTGTTATATTCTTTTCTTATATATAAGGCAAATGGGAAACCCAACATTTATTGGATTTGGTGCTTTCTGAGCAAGGTTGTTAAAGGTCTCAATGAGCCTTTGCGCTGGAGTGTTCTAATGCATAAGTCCTGGTATAGCTGTTTAACGTTACCCTGAAATTTGAACGTGGGGTTTTCTCTGGCCGCCCTGAGGATCTTCTCTTTGTCTTTGAACAGTGTCATCTTGACTATTCCGTCCCATGGGGGGGGCCTTCCCTTTGGGTTTTGCTTTAAGAGATCTATGAGCTCTTTCAGTGTCGTATTGAGAGTCCTTTTTGTCTCCGGTAATTTGGATAAACAGTTGGTGTACATAGGACAGGAGATCTTTGTTAAGATTTATCTCGGGGATGCCCTTAAGTGTGATATTACTTCTTCTGGTTCTGTTCTCGAGATCTTTTTTCCTGAATTTCAGAGAGGATTTGTTGATGGGAGACAATATCTTGAGATATAGTAGTAAGGTCCTCTGTGATGGCTTCCTTGTGGTCTTCCAGTATTTCTATTCTGCCTCCTAAGTCAGCTATATCTGTTTTAATCTTTGAAAGGCTGTTTGTTACTGCCGTATGCATCGAATCTATTTTCTCCCAGAGTTTTTCAAAGTTGGAGGATATGTCTTGTTTGGAGACTAGAGGGCGTAAATCAGCTTTGGTGGCTGGTATTTGATCTTCTTCTAAAGTGTAGGTATCATTGTCAGGTTCTGGGTCTGCTTCTCCTCCACATCTGTATGTTCAGTGTTTTCATTGGTTTAGGGGTTCTGAAGAAGTTAGGCATGGTGGAGGATTTGGTGGTTTTATCCCCTTTCAGAGGTTTTCGTGAAGACATGTCTCCTATCTCTAGATGATTGTTGATATGTTGACCGGGTTGGATCTAAATAGCGCCAGAGGGCCCCCTAAGTTGCTTTAGGTTGTCAGAGTGCTCTATTTTAAAACCTGAGGGTAGTTGATATACTTTCACCAGGGTTGATATATACAGTAGTTATAAGGGTAAGACTTGTAAGGCAAATCAGGTTTCCATGAAGCGATTTTTGTAGCTATCAAGGATCTCTTTTCTGTGGCATCATATTCATTTCAGCCTAGTAAGAATGAGAACTCATCTGGATTTAATGTTAACTAAATGGGCTTCTTGTAAGGGATTGTATGGTGGTGTAATCCCTGTTCGTTGGCTTTAATTAGTGTGTCTTGTGGGAGAGTATGTTTCTCACCTGAGGGTGTTATGCCTGAACTCTGTGAGTTGACTTGATGATCGCTGTGGCGTTATCCGGATTGGAGTGGCATCTCACTGTATTCTGTGAGGAAGCAGGATCAAATGTCTCCGGATCAAGTCCTGCCGTGACGTTATCTGCTCTGTTGTAGGAGCTAGAGGTACCGCTGTATGTTCTGACATGAGGCCGGACTTAGTTTAGATGCTGCTGAAGGGTGCTAGCTGGGCCTTGCGCTTAGGCCTCATGTGGCGCAGTTCACTCTTCGTGGGTTGCCTGTGTTTCCTAGAGCTGCGATCGGCTCGGTATCAGCCTCAGCAGGGGTATTAAGGTCTCTTATGAGGTTAGGTGTTAGGTTGTTAGCCTGTTTTACAAGCTGGTTGCTGTTTTTAGCTGGATGTTGCACGGAGCTCTAGAGCTAAGCATCCATATCTGAGCTTGGCGTAACTCCACCCCCCCATAAAAGGCTCATTTAAAGGGACATTGCAGAAAAATTATAGATGCCTAATTTGTATATTAGCAATAAAAAATAAAACTAAACTGCAAAATATCTAAATACAAAAATACATATTTTATAGTTGTTAGCAGAATATTCTGGGTTTGCTAGGAGAAACATACCCCTTACAAACGCCCATAAATTATGTTTACATTTTTTTAATTGCTGTTGCCTTTTAGTGCCAAATAAAATAAGCTCTGGCACTGACCTAATAATTACCATGAAGCATGACGCAGGGACATGTAAACTATAGAAAACATCATTATGCAAAGGTGTCATCCTTAAGGCAATTGGGTAGATAACAAGCTCTTAATTAAACATTAAAAAAAAAAAAATGTTTTGTAACAGTTTTTGGTGAACACTTTCATGTCAATGACTCAATATGTGTGTGTAGTTTGCTTTATTAATAATATCTACTAAGATGGACATTTGTTTTGTCATTGTGTCACAGTCAGCATTATAATAGCACTGTATAGAATTTAATTTTGCCTTTCTGCCTAGAGAGAGCTATCACTTTAGCAATGTTATGCATATTCTTAGTAAATATGTTAACAAAAGTATGAATCAGAAAATGATATAAATTATGAATCACCTAAAGTTCATTGATTAATTTGCTTGTGCATGTAATCCGTTTGCCCCTTGACATGATGTTATACTTTAATTCAAATAAGATCTCCGAAATGTCAAGATTCATAAGATGTTTTGCTGACTAATATGTCAGTCTGATCTTATAGGCGTTAATTAGATATTTCTCCTGTTTCCTGTGGACCATTAATCCTCAACAATCCTAACACATTTCTTTTGTTTGTGCTTAGTAAAAAAAAAAGTGACTTTCATCTGAATTGTAAAAGGGACAATTAAAAACTGCCCTCAGAACAATAATCCAATCACCAGCTTTTCAAAGCGTGATCACCCACCCCCATTTCTCTGTGAGCTTTTACTGTTCGCAGTAGGTTTTATTTCTTAGCTGTCAGCAAAATCTGTCAGCATTACCATACAGGGACAGTAAACGAAGTGATCAATTTGCAGTGCCAACCAGTGATATATGTGTCTGACAAGTAATTACCATAAGTAAACAGCTACCCATGTCCAAATTTGATCTTCACAAAGACAGAATTTATTGTTCTTTAATGCATGTGGTTCAGAATAAACAAGGAGGCCAATGGCAGGCATATAATTTATCATGGTAATGAAATGGATTAAGCACTAATCTCATGGCACAGAGGATTTCCATTTGGATAGAATGAAGGAAGAAAAAAGAACAATTACAAAAATATCTTGTTAAACTAAAGTGTCTTGTCAGCTGAATAGCATTTTAGAGCTGCATTAAATCAGTTGAGATGGTAAAGAGCTGCAAAGGGTACTTATAAGGGACAATGCACACAATAAATGATTCATTCCTGCTGGCAAACAGATGAATGTTAGGGTGTGATGCAGACAAAATATAAGAAGTTCACTATTTTCTATGTATCTATTTATCTCTGTGTATGTGCATCTATAATATATAACAGCAATTAAAGGGACATGGGGCATACTTATTTTTAATTTCTAATTTAATTTTATTATCAAATTTACATTGTTCTTTTGGTATCTTTTGTTGGATAGCAGGTAGGTTCGGGAGCCTGTTCATGTCTGTTTTGCAGTTTTGGCAGTAGTTTTGCAAGAAGACTTTTAACAATGTTATACATTGTTCAAACATTGATGGCATCTAGCGGTCAAAAGCATTCTTGCAAAACTGCTGCCACATAGTACTCTAGACACATGCACACTACCTACCTAGGTATTCTCTTCAACAAAGAATACCATGAAATATATCTTGACAATTTTTTTAAACGTATGCTCAATCTCATTTATTAGGGAAACATGTTTTGTTTAATTTCCCTTTAAAGGGACACTGTACCCAATTTTTTTCTTTTGTGATTCAGATTGAGCATGAAATTTTAAGCAACTTTCTAATTTACTCCTATTATCACATTTTCTTCATTCTCTTGGTATCTTTATTTGAAATGCAAGAATGTAAGTTTAGATGCCGGCCCATTTTTGGTGAACAACCTGGGTAGACCTTGCTGATTGGTGGATAAATTCATCCACCAATAAAAAAGTGCTGTCCAGAGTACTGAAACCAAAAAAAGCTTAGATGCCTTCTTTTTCAAATAAAGATAGCAAGAGAATGAAGAAAAATTGATAACCGGAGCAAATTAGAAAGTTGCTTAAAATTGCATGCTCTTTCTGAATTACAAAAGAAAAAATTTGGGTTCAGTGACCCTTTAAGTAAAAGATCTACAAACAAAACAAATGTAAAATAATTTGAAACTGTCACTTTTGTTA